>NC_069502.1:670163261-670288261 GCF_027579735.1 Bombina bombina | reverse complement strand
TATCGCAGAAATTAGACAGGAGTTGGATTTGTGGTGGTAATTAGTACCAGAATATTAAACCAAAGGGGTTGTCCACTTTTTAAAATTATTTTATTGGAAGACAAATAATATAGGTATGAAGATGAACAATTATCTATAAGCTACAAAATATAAAACAAGTCTCAAGAAATACCAAGAGCTACAACATCCAGTCCAAATTATACAGGGCAACTTTATCTTTAACAAACCCAGATTAAGCAATATTAACTAAACATAGTAAACAAAAGAATTTATCCCAAGGTAAATGCACAAGAATGCTAACATACTCAGCTAGTTCAATCCTCTAATGCTCGATTTCTCTCTCTCTCTCTCTCTCTCTCTCATCAGTTGCTTCCAGGAGGTGAGGAAGATAAAAAAAGTTTGTATAGTAACTGTTGGCTCCCATTGTATACTTAATTCACTTAAGATGCGTCATATCATACACAAATCAAAGGCTACATGGGAGTGTCGTCTTTAGACAAAGACTAGGCCAAATGCCTAGTCTATATTTTAAAAATAGGTTTGTAAATTTAAAAATTAACTACTTGAACACTCTAGGGATAAATTCTCTGGTTTTATAAAACCACAGGATTAAAGCCCAAGAAAGTATCCGAGATAATTATTTTATTGCTTAAGGACTGCGAGTTCCCCCTTCATGATTGACATATGCCACAGTTGTGATATTGTCTGTCTGAAAACAAATGAATGATTCTCTCTTTAATAGAGGCCAAGCTTGAAGAGCCCTGAAAATAGCACGGAGTTCTAAAATATTGATTGGTAACCTCGCCTCTTGAGGATTCCAAACTCCTTGTGCTGTCAAGAGACCCCCAGACAGCTCCCCAACCTGTGAGATTTGCATCTTTTTAAATTACAGTCCAGGAAGGAGGAACAAAAGAGGCCTCTTGAAGAATCCCATGATGGTCCAACCACCAGGACAGAGAGAGTTGAATGTTGGGATTTAAGTATATCAATTGTGATATCCGAGTATAATCCCTGCACCATGTATTCAGCATGCAAAGCTGCAGAGGTCTCATATGAAAACGAGCAAAGGGGATCGCATCTGATGCTGCAGTCATGAGACCTAAAACTTCCATGCACATAGCCACTGAAGGGAATGATCGAGACTGAAGGTTTCGACAGGCAAAAGCCAATTATATTTGTCTCTTGTCTGTTGAAAACAGATTTATGGACACTGACTATCTGGAAACCTAAAAAGGTGACCCTTGTCTGAGGAATCAAGCAACTCTTTGGTAAATTGATCCTCCAACCATGTATTTGAAGAAACACCACAAGTTGATTTGTGTGAGATTCTGCTAAATGAAAAGATTGAGCCAGTACTAAGATATCGTCCAAATAAGCAAACACTGCAATACCCTGCTCTCTGATTACAGATAGGAGGGCACTGAGAACCTTCAAAAAGATTATTGGAGCTGTTGCTAGGCCAAATGGAAGAGCAATAAATTGGTAATGCTTGTCTAGAAAAGAGAATCTCAGAAACCAATAGTGGTCTGGATGAATCAGAATGTGAATATACGCATCCTGTAAGTCTACTGAGGACATGTAATGACCTTGCTGAACAAAAGGCAGAATAGTCCTTATAGTCACCATCTTGAAAGTTGGGACCCTTACAAATTGATAAAAAAAAACTTCCGATCCAGAACTGGTCTGAATGTTCCTTCTTCGGGACAATGAATAGATTTGAATAAAAACCCAGACACTGTTCCAGAATTGGAACTGGTACAATTACTCCTGAAACGCACTTCAGAAAAGCCTGAGCTTTCACAGGATTTGTTGGAACGTGAGAGAGAAAAAATCTTCTCCCTTCCCCCCCAGTAATAGTGGAAATGATAGAATCCAACTGGGAACCAAACAAATTATTACCCTGGAATGATAGAGATAGTAACCTAGATTTAGATACCATGTCAGCATTCCATGATTTGAGCCATAAAGCTCTTCTAGCGAAAATAGCTAAAAACATAGATTTAACATTAATCTTGATGATATCAAAAATAGCATCACAGATAAAATGATTAGCATGTTCAAGCAAACTAACAATGCTATGCAAATCAGAGTCTTTTTCCCATTGTGCTAAGCTATCCAAACAAAAAGTTGATGCAGCCACAACATCAGCTATAGAAATGACAGGTCTGAGAACATAGCCAGAATGCAAAAAAGCTTTCCTTAGATAAGATTCAATCTTCCTATCTAAAGGATCCTTAAGTACAATCTTTCATAGGAATAGTAGTACATTTAGCAAGAGTAGAAATAACCCTATCAACCTTAGGGACTTTTTCCCAAAACTCTAATTTAGCCACTGGCAAAGGATACAACTTTTTAAACCTTGAAGAAGGAACAAAAGTACCACCAGGCTTAGACCATTCCTTAGCAATCACATCAGAAATAGCATCAGGAACAGGAAAAACCTCAGGAGTAGTCACAGGAGGTTTATAGACAGAATATAAATGTTTACTGGATTTAAAGGGACACTCAATCAAAATTAAACTTTCATTATTCAGATAGAGCATGCAATTTTAAACAACTTTCTAATTTACTTCCATTACCAAAATGTGCACAGTCTTTTTATATTTAAACTTTTTGAGTCACCAGCTCCTACTGAGCATGTGCAAGAATAAGTGTGTATGCATTTGTGAATGGCTGATTGCTGTCACATGGTACGTGTATGCATTTGTGATTGGCTGATGGCTGTCACATGGTACAGGGGGAGTGGAAAAAGACATAACTTTTAAAATTGTCAGAAAAAAAATCTACTACTCATTTGAAGTTCAGACTAAGTGCTATTGCATTGTTTTGTTAAAGTTATCAACACTTCTTTTAACAAAGAACGAATATACTCAATCTTAAAAAGATACAATGATTTATCAGTTTCAATGTCTGAAGTAGGATCTTCTGAGTCAGAGAGATCCTCACCAGAGGAGGATATATCAGTATGTTGCCGGTCATTACCAATTTCATCAGTATTATGAGAAGTTTTAAAAGACCTTTAACGTTTATTTGAAGGCGGTATAGCAGCAAAGCTTTCTGTATCAAATCAGCAATATACTTTTTCATATCAACAGGGATATCATGTACTTTAGATGTTGAAGGAACAACAGATACTGTACTAGCACTAATAGAAACCTTTTCTGCATGCAAAAGCTTATCATGACAACTGTTACATACTACAGCTGGAGATATAATCTCCACTAGCTTACAACAGATACACTTAGCTTTGGTAGAACTGTGTCCATGCAGCATGGTTCCTACAGCAGCTTCTGAGACAGGATCAGATTGAGACATCTTGTAAAATGTAAAACAGAAAAAATAACATTTTAACAGTAATATCTTATTTCCACATATAGCAATTTCAGGAATGGGCAAAAATGCAAATGCTAAAATTGGCAAAAAAAAGCAAATAGCATAGCCATCTGAGCATAAAGAAGGTAAGGAGCATATAGGAAGTGGGGTAAAATAAAACTAAATTTTTTGCCGCCAAGCATGACGCACGACGCAAAAGGAAGATGAGAAATTTTCTGGCGCCAACAAACATCTGGAAATGACGCAACTCGCGTCAAACACAATTTCACGTCAAACAACCTAGTTTCAACCAAGACGCATTAAATGACGAACTTGCTTCATTACAGACGCACATTCGTGGCAAAAAAAAAAATTATCGTGCCAAGAATGACGCAATAAATTACATTTTGCGCCCTCGCGAGCCTAATTTGCCCGCAAGTTTTCAAAAGAAAAAACGTCAAATTGAAAAAAAGACTATACCCCAGGTAAGACAAACTTCCTAAAACATGATTCTTTTTTTTTTTTTTAATATTTATTTTCATATTTCTAATCCATTTGGGGTACAAAAAACAAAGTGGTAGTACATCAGATGATAACATATTTGGGGGAGTAATACAAAATATGAAAAAAAAAGAATAAAGAAGACACTTATAAAAATAAAAAACACTCCCCAGCAGAATTTGAACACCACTTGATTTCATCCAGCTTATCCAAAACATATATCCCCAGTCAGCAATACATATCATGTAGACCGGGATTAATCCTTCTTCTAGTCAGAATATCAATTAGAAAAAAAAAAAAAATTCTCAAACACCCCCATATGGATACCTTTCCTAACGATACATCAAAACTCATAAAAAAAGAGAGAAAAAGAGAAAAAAAAAAAAAAAAAAAAAAAAAAGAAAAGAAAAGAAAAGAAAAAAAAAAAAAAAGGATAATTTTCCGTTAACAAATAAAAATTACATAAATGTATTTAAGTTTAAATAGATAAAGGATTTACAATCAGCCCTGCCCCAACAGGCCTCAGCAGTCTGTCTTATCTTCTAGAAACAACAATTAATTGATTGAACCTTTGCTAGGTTATATCAATCTTAACCCTCCACTTTGCTAACCATAATTAATTATTGGGGCAAATTTATTCCCCCCTCTTCTCTTCCACAGAAAACTTTTTTAGAACATATATAAACTTAATAGATCAGTGGTATTTCGTTTCTTATAATGGCATTTAAGACATATTCCGTCGATCTGAGGGGGTATATAATTTTCTTTTGTACTTCTATTGTTTGAGAGAGAATAAAAGTTTCCCATTTTCTAAAAAATCTTTGGACTTCTTTATCTTTGACTTGTTCTATCAAACATTGCTCCATTATCATTTTTTGAAATATCTGCTTATTGAATTCAGCTATAGATGGGGGTTTTTTCGAAATCCAAGTTTTTAACAGAAGAAACCTGGCTACTCCAATTACCGTTTCAATAAACATCTTATCTTTATCTCTCTCCTCCGGTGGTAATAAAAAAAATACTAGCTCGCGATATACAACTCTCTCTTTTTTAAGTATTCTGGTAAGCCAAAAACTTATTTTATTCCAGTATTGTCTGACTATTGTACAGTCCCAAAAATAGTGGAGAATATCAGCGTTTCTACTGCCACATTTAACACATTTATCTTTCACTTTGCTATTCCATCTAGACATTACTGAAGGTGTCAGATATGTTTGATTTATTATATTGATATGTGCTTCTCTATAGTTGGTAGATATAAATATCTTATTTATTCTATTGATACTATTCTGAATAATTTCCTCGCTACATTCCGTCAGCCCTTTCATATGCCATTTTTTGAGTATCATTTGCAGATTTAATAATCCCTCTTGGAGTGCTAAATCCTTATACCATTTTTTAATAGAATATACTCCCATCTTACATAATTCAAGCTTAGCCGAAATTACAGACCAGCTCCATTCTTTCTTCTGGATTAATAACAACTTATTAGCAAGATTTCTTAATTGGAGATAGGCATAAAAATCTTTGTTAGGTAGATCATATTCTCGTCTTACTGTTTCAAAAGTTTTAATTTGTGGTGGGTCCAAGTCAAAATTGATAATTTGCTTAATATATATCAGTCCCTTCCTTTTCCATCTGTGAAACACAGCTGATTTGAGTGCTTCAGGAAATGGGGGGTATCCTACTATTGTTAATTGATTAGATACTGCATATTCTACTTTAAGATTTTTGCAATATTGTTGCCAAGCTTTAACAATGCCCATGACTGATCTGAAATTTTTAATTTCCTTTGGTATAGCTTTTCTTTGTGTATGCAATAAGGCTGATAGCGAGAATGGTTTCACTATTTCCTCTTCTAACGTTTTAGCAGTATAATATTCAACATCTGTCAACCATTCAGCTGCTATTTTAGTCAAACACGCTATATTATAATTTTCTAAATCTGGGAGTGCGAGTCCTCCACATTCTCTCGGATGAGACAATATTTTGAGAGATAATCTTCTCCTTTTTTTACCCCAAATAAATTCTACCATCTTTTTGTTAAAAATTTTAATATCTACTTTCTTTATGAGAAGAGGAAGATTCTGCAATTTATATAAAATTTTTGGAAATGCAATCATCTTTATTAGACCAATCTTCCCTGATAGAGCCAACGGTAAGTGTTTCCAAACATTTAATTGGTCATATATCTTTTGCAAAATTGGTTTAAAATTCAGGCCATACCAGAGATTTGGATTCTTATGTAAAGTAATACCCAAATACATAATTTGTTCTACAACTTTGAATGGGCTTTCTCCAATAGAGTCCCTTTTCCTATCTAGCCATAATAATTCTGTTTTGTTGATATTAACTCTGTAACCCGTAAATGAGCTATATCTTTCTATAATATCCATTAGTCTAGGAATATTCTGCTTAGTGTTCCTTAAAAATATTAATACATCGTCTGCATAGAGTAATATTTTCTCCTCAACACCTTTGCATATGACCCCTTGTAGATCTTGTCGTATTTTAATGGCTAACGGCTCGATGGATAGATTAAACAAAAGGGGAGAGAGTGGGCACCCCTGCCTGGTTCCTCTTTCCAGTCTTATTTCTAGGGATTCTATTCCATTTACTGAAATCAGAGATAGAGGATTTCTATAAATTGTTTTTATAAAATTCAGGAAAGATCCCGAGAAGCCAAACTTGATTAAAGAGGTGAATAAATGATCCCATTGCACAGCATCAAATGCTTTTTAAGCATCTATTGTTATTAATGTAGCATCTTGATTTAAGTTATTAAGTCTCTCAGGTTGATTCCTGAAACATTCAATGATAATGCATGCTTTACGTATATTTACAACTGAGCTTCGACCATTCATAAAACCCACCTGGTTGGGATGAATAATTTTACTTAGATTTTTTTTTAATCTATCCACTACTATTGATGCTAAAATTTTGTAATCTGTGTTTAACAGAGAGATGGGTCTGTATGACTCTGGCTTCTCGGGATCCCGTCCCTTTTTATATATCATAATTGTTACTGCTTTGGAAAAATTTCTTGACATCACTCCATTCTCTATATAATAATAGTTGAATAACTTTGTAAGGCATGGTACTATTTCTTTATTTAATATTTTATAGAACTCGGCTGGTAAAAAATCTGGTCCTGGGGCTTTATTAAATTTAATCTTATCAATAGTGGCCTCGACTTCCTCTTCTAGGATTGGTTGGTTAATATATTCCATTTCTTCTAGTGTTAACCTAGGTGTGTCTATACTATTCCAAAAACACTCCTTATTAGATCTGTCTATCTCACATGCACTATAGAATTCTTGAAACATATGATAGAAAACCTCATTAATTTCTACTGAATCGTGTATATGCTTATCTCCTACTTTTATAGAGTGTATGACATTCGTTTTTTTCTCCAATTTCGCTATTTTCGCTAGATAACCACCTGTTTTATTTCCAAACTTTAGATACTTTGCCTTGTATTTCAAATCTTCTCTCGCCATCTCTTGAAGGAAAAATGTATCCCTTTCTTGTTTCGCCTGTATATATCTAGACCAATTATTTTTAGAGGCAATTTGAAGATACCTATTATACCTATTTGTTAATTGATTAGTTAGCTGCTCTTCCCTTCTTTTTCTCTTTTTATTAAATAATGCCATATAGCTCACTATCTCACCCCTTAAAACAGCTTTTGCTGTTTCCCATAGAGTTTCTATGCGATTTTCATACTCTTTATTTAAATTTAAAAAAATATTCCATTTTTCTTTCAACATTGCTACAAAGGAGGCATTCTTTAACATGTATTTAGGAAAATAAAAAGAATTCTTCTTGACAGCTTTTATATTAAACTTATCCATGTGAATTTCTAGTGTTATAGGTGCATGGTCTGATACTGTAAATTCCTTAATATCAGCTTTGAGATTTTCTTTTAACAAAGTCTCTGCAACTAGGAAATAATCAATCCTAGATAAAGATGCTGTTGATTTGGATAGACATGTATATTTATTATAGTCTGGATATTGGATCCTCCAAATATCAAATACTTTAAGTGTTTTTTTAAATGTTTTTAAAATTTTCATTTCTTTCTCAATCCTATAATCTTTCTTCCTTCCCTTCATACTTTTCCTATCTATTGGGAATCTAGGCGTCAGATTAAAATCCCCTGCGATTATTAAATTGTCATCAACATAGTTCAACAAAAGGGCCTGTAACCTATCCCAAAACTCCACCTCCAACACATTAGGTCCATAAATATTACATAATGTGAAGATCTTTTTTTTTAACTCAATTTTAAGAATTAAATATCTTGCATTTTCGTCTATTTTAACTTCCAGTATATTATAATCTACATTTTTACTTAATAAAATGGCCACTCCCTTTCTTCTTTCAGTACAGGGTGTTGCCACAATTTCTTTAACCCAATTAGTTTTTAATTTGACTAATTCTGGTGAGGATAATCTAACTTCTTGGAGAAAAGCAATATCCGATTTCAGTTTTTTTAAATGTTTAAGAATTGTCTTTCTTTTAATTGGAGAAAGTATTCCTCCAACGTTCCATGACGTCAAGTGTATTATATTTTTTAAACTATTAGCCATGTTGAGATTCTAAAATTACTAACCTGATCTTCTAGTAACAAGACTAGAAAATCTCCTCTACATACCAAATATATAATATACCTCCTTTTCCTGTAGGAGAGGGCTGATTGGAAGAAGAAAGGAGAAAAAAAAAAAAAAAAAAAAAAAAAAAAGGAAAGGAAAACGAAAAACAAACAAAAGATAAAAAAAGAACCTTCACACCTTCTTCATATAATTTATTCATTGCTGCACTCTTTCTTTAGATATTGTCTAGCTTCTTCACTATCTTGAAAGGATTTATGCCCTGCTTTTCCTATTACCTTGAGTATAGCCGGGTATACCACAAAAGCCTGTACTCCTGCCTGGATAAATTGAGAGCATAATTGTGACATTATTTTCCTTTTGTTGGACGTTTCAATAGAAAAATCCTGAAATATTAATATTTTTCTATCTTCCACTAACAATGGTTCAGAGAGCTTTTTATAATATCTCAAGATTTCTATTTTGTCCTTGTAATTCAAAAACTTTGCTATAACTGGTCTCGGTGAAGACCTGTTTGGTGACTCCTCTGTAGAATTCTGTCTATTAAAGCCAATTCTATGTACTCGCTCAGCTATTATTTCAGGACCTTCTCTTGAAATGCCTAGGCGTGTTGGTATTTCTTTAGTGATAAGAGACTCTAGATCTTGTTTTGCATATTTTTCAGATATACCAATAAATCTTAAATTATTCCTTCTTGCTCTGTCTTCTGCCATATCTGCTCTATCTTGTAGTTTTATAATTTTATCATTAAGTATATCAATTATATTACTTTTAGCATTCATCTGATCCTCTAGATCAGAGATGCGACTTTCAGCCTCTCCAACTCTCATGTTGAATTGCTTTAACTCATTTGTCACTACTGATAGGTCCAATCTTATTTTATCGAATTGCGGCATCAGCAAGGCAGAAATTTGAGTTATCAACATTTGTGTGTCTATATTAGCTTGTGAGGGACTTATATTATCAGAGATTTCTAGGACTTGTTCAGTTTGATTTTTATTCCTGTTTCTTTCTCTATTTTTTACAGACATTGTTGCTGGTGATTTATCTTTTAAATTATGGACAAATTTTTCCATTAGTATAATATTCCTCTTGGAATTAGTCTAGAAGAGGGGAGAGAGAAGGGGAGGGAAAAAAAAAAAAAAAAAAAAAAGTGTGTTTCCCCTTGCTTATTGGGAAACAAAACTGTGAATATCTTGAATAAGACCAATTTTGTTTGAGTTAAGTGTAGGTTGGGTGGAGTGTATGTGAAAGTATTGGGTGTTGCATTAGTGGCATATATTGTGAGAAGAAAAAAAAAAATTTTTTTTTTTTTTTTTTTAGAAAAAAAACACACACAAAAAAACAAAAAACAGTGAGAACACAGTGCTAGTGCTAATATAGTGTGTAGGGGACAAAAAAATAAGACTGAGATATACTCAGATTCAGCTATGTGTTTGTGAGAGAAAAAAAAAAAAAGAAACCCCTACTCTCAGACCCAGCTTAACTTCCGAGATCAGTCAGGAGCGGGTACATTCAGAGTAGTATATCAGTATATTCCTTTATATTTTACCTTTAATTATACCAAGTTTTTGTCTACATGTAAAACCATCAGAATCTGTAGAGTACTGTTATTATATGAAAGCCAGGTTACAACTGGTGAGACCAGGCTTTTCTCTTTTTTTTCCCCTTTTTTCCCTTCTGTTTTTAAGTTTTCGCCTCTCTAATATGGATCATAACTTTTACATTTAAGCACAGTATTTCTTTCCAATAATATACAGCAGCTTTAGAACATCAAATGCTTATATTAAAGGTAGATATTTTTTAAAAAATTCTCAGAATTCACTTTGTGCCTAGTGTCGGCTTCTTCACTTGGTTATCACATACTCTATAGATCTTATCCCGCTATTTATCCAACCCCAGACTGGAAAACTTGACACCCTTATTAGGAATAATCTATATCTTGAATGACCTTTAACAATGTATCACAAAAGAAAAAACTGTTATAGCATGATATATGTCTAATTACGACAACTTTCAGATATATCAGTTCTGCTTATATATGCAACAAGGAAGTCCTCTGCAAATTGACTGTATGCTACTTCACTGGGGCTTAGTAAAAAGTATATAGAGTGTCCCTGTATACCAAGTCTTTCTTCTTAGATTGTTTCCATATTCAACACTTTTTCTGCTTTTATAGATAGGCATAGAGGCAGGGGACAAGCATCAAATTTTATCTCTTAGGTGTATCTCTGTGGAGTGTCTGTATCTTCACTGGGCTGTTGTTATGTATACAGAGTCTTACTCCCAGACTTCACTATCACACACTCTAGCAGACTCCCCTATATCACTTCTCTCTGCTGTTTTAGTGATGTGTTCTCTGAAAACAAGGAAACAACCTGACCATCTGTTGGTTAACAGGAATCCACATATGATTACCAGTAGTTAGAAAAGTTTTTTCTGATAAACACTGAAAGTCTCTGGCACATCTATATATTACCAAGCACACCAGACTTAAAGCTATACAATTTAGATATCCCAGGAGAAGGACCAACAAGTCTCTTTCTGCTTCACAGCATGGGGTCCCCAGGGGGATAAAACAGAGTATCGGTATTCATATTGAATGTCAGCACAGCTGGCTAGGTCTCAGTGTCTTATAATATTCCCCTTTATAGATTCTCTTTTCACTCCAGACTTGTGTCCTTTAATAAACTATACTGTTTTATATCTTTCCCCCTGGTTGAATCCCTTCATGCTGACTTAAACAACATTCCTATAGCCACTTTTTACATGGCGTCTTGTGCTCTTTCCTTTAATTATATCCACACAACAAACAGCCTTTTTGAGACGCAAATTTCCTGTCTCCAAACAGCCCCACTTCTTTAACTGTGTATATTGTCACATTGATATAAGTTTCCCCTAGTCAGGGCTGATGCACCCTGATAAGGGAGAAAAAAACTTATCTGGGGAGTCGACTTCTATGCGCTGGATTCCTTGTAGTTTTTCAGCTACACTCGATCACGAGTTTTGAGAAGGTGCTGCTCCTGCCGTGGAGCTGTGGATGCTTGACTGGCCTCGGTGCAGTAAAGTTGTTTACTCTCCGTCGTGCGCCTTTACCAGCATGCGATGCTGACACCCGTACTGGATGGATCTTCTATCGGGCGTTGTATGGCACTCCTGCCCGGCTCTATTTTGGGCCTAGGGCTTCGACAAGCGGCTGGAACTCCTTGGACCGAGCACCGGATTCGCGCCCTTCCAACGTTGCCGCCCACCGGAAGTCAGTCAGGTATGACACATTTCTAACAAGACTCGGTGGCTAAAACATGATTCTCATAACAAAACTGCTAGACTGCAAAGGGAAATATACATAGACCTGACTCATGGCAAATATAAGTAAAATACATATATTTAAAACTTTATATTAATACATAAAGCGCCAAACCATAGCTAAGAGTGTCTTAAATAATGATACATACTTACCGAAAGACACCCATCCACATATAGCAGATAGCCAAACCAGTACTGAAAACTACTATCCACATATAGCAGATAGTTTTCATCAGCAGAGGTAATGCTATAAAAGAGTATATCGTTGATCTGAAAAGGGAGGTAGGAGATGAATCCCTACGACCGATAACAGAGAACCCTTAAAAATATTTCCTGTGAGGGAAACCATAAAATCAAATAGGCAATACTCTCTTCACATCCCTCTGACAAACACTGTACTCAGAGGAATTGGGCTTCAGAATGCTTAGAAGCGCTTATCATAGAGGAAATCAAAAAAATCAAGCACAAACTTCACCACTTCCATAGGAGGCAAAGTTTGTAAAACTGAATTGTGGGTGTGGTGAGGGGTGTATTTATAGGCATTTTGAGGTTTGGAAAACATTGCACCCTCCTGGTAGGAATGCACTGTATATCCCATACGTCACTAGCTCATGGACTCTTGACAATTACATGAAAGAAAGTAGCCCCTATTTTTTAATAACGTTTCAATGTTTTCCAGTATCAAATGTGTCCTTTACTGCATATGCTGGTTGCATAGAGCACTGTAATGAGTCTCTGGTATCCTGAGTCCAACCACTTCTAAATCATTGTTCAGTTTAAAATTCTTTTTTTTTTTTTCCTTTATACCAATTGTTTTTCTAAAATGTATGCTACTGTGCATTACATTGTCTGGAATGATGATGAGTACAAAACAAAATCCTCTTTAGAAGAGAAAGGATCTACACTAAACAAAATATTCACGTGCACGTCAGCTTTCATATGCTTAAAAATACAGGTGGCCCTCGTTTTACAACGGTTCAATTTACACCGTTTCAGAATAACAACCTTTTTTTCCAGTCATGTGACTGCTATTGAAAAGCATTGAGAAGCAGTGCATTTATTAAAATAGCCAGTAGGTGGAGCTGCCCGCTTGTGTTGCAGCAAAGCCAAGCAAGCTTAAATTAATCAGTTTAACCAGACCTGAGCTATCGAGCAGATTTCAAAGGAAAAAGATCTTCCTGTCTATAAATCAGTCCAGATTGGAATGCATAGAAAGAACCGTTTGCAGAAAAATGCAAGTGAAGTCTGTGTTGTGTGATTATTTTATTAGGTTTATAATGCTGTTTAGCAAATGTTTTTGTTCATTTAACTTAGTTTAATTATATATTCTGTGTTGTGTGATTATTTTATTAGGTTTATAATGCTGTTTAGCATTTAAAGTCTTCATTTCAAAGCTTTAAAAATAATATATTAGGTGTTACTAATGACAATTTTGAGAGGGGCCTGGAACCTATTCTCCCTCACTTCCCAATGACTTACATTATAAACTGGGTTTCAATTTACAATGGTTTCAATTTACAACCATTCCTTCTGGAACCTAACCCTGGTGTAAACTGAGGACTACCTGTATATACAACATTTAATGAACGTATTTAATTAACAGTAGCTAAAGAAACCTCTTGAAAAATAGAATCATAGAGATGGCACACAACTGTCTTAGCTATCAGGCTGCCTTTATTATGCGTTTCAAATACAAGCACTGTAAGCAGAAAGCAGGTTGTTCAAATAACACACAAACATTTAAAGGGACACTCAAGACAAAATAAACTTTTATGATTCAGATAGAGCATGCAGTTTTAGGACACTTTCCAATTTACTTGCATTATCAAATTGCTTTATACACACTTTCTGTGGAACAAGCTCCTACTGACCACGTGCACAAGCTCACTGGGTATACTGCTTATTTGAAATTTAGAATAAGTGTTACTGCACTTGCTAATTACACAACTGTATTGTTTTTTTTTTTAATTTGTTTATTTATAGCCAGTAGTGTATATTACATATTACAAACAAGAATGTGTCACAATATCAAACAACAATATATTACTTGTTTTGCGCCACGCAGGGCCAATGATATAGTTCTATAAAGAAAACAAAGTATGTCAGGACAACATTCTCTTGTTGTACGCCGTACCCATTCAAAATTTAAACGAAAAATAGAGTACATGTCAAAACCAAAAGAAACATTATAGATTATTTAACATTCTAATACTCCTGTTTATACCTGAAAATCCTATGTTCTTTATACACACTACTATTTTCATAACAAAATTTTTTTTAAACATACACCCACTCATACCACACCACACTCGTAACAACAGGAAAAAAGAAAAAAGAAAAAAGAAAAAAAAACAAAAAACACGTATACCTAACTTAATTGGCTCCTTCCCTGACCTCTCCCCACTGGTAGGGTAACCTCTCCTCTGCTATCAGATTTAAGAAGGATACTAAATTCTTAAGAGGGGAAATAAATTGCCTTTGTTTATCTAGCGGCCATTGCTGAAGTACCTTTAACCATTTGTTAAAATACTTCCTAAGCTTTGTCTCCTTTCTTAAATTATGGTCATAGATTTCTGCTCTCATCTGACAATACATTAGCTTAATAAATTCCCCTAACACAGGGGGTCTTTTTCCTATCCAGTTCCTAACTATCAGATTTCGAGCTGCCATTATACCAGTATTAACAAACTGACTCTCACCTGGTTCTAAGCGACCTTGATACAAGAAAAAGATTATAGATGGGGTAAATTCAATCCGTGACCCAGTATATTTATTTAACCAATAATTTACCTTCGCCCAGAATTGTCTAATTTTGGGACATGACCATAAACAATGTAATAGGTCTGCTCTCCCTGCACTGCACTTATAGCAAGAGGTATTCAGATTTGTAGTAGCCCATTTATTTAATCTATCCGGTGTTAAGTAGTAATTGTTAATAATTCTCCAATGCGTCTCCCTCCAACTAGTTACTGTCGTCACTGAGGTACTTAAACTAATACTTTTCATTACGTCTTCTTCCTTCACATTGGGAACATATTTTTGCATCTTCTGTGTGATTACCTTGATATGATTAGAGCCTAGCCTGTCAAATAGGATGTTTTACCAATATCTTAATGATCTAATACCTGCTTTATACAAGGTAAGTCCCGCCTCCATCTCTTGTAGGTCCCAACCTGACTCACTTGAATGGTCAAGTGCTGTCATAAAACTTCTAACTTGCAGGAAAGCATAGAAATTATTTTGGGGTAGCTGAAATTTTTTTGCTATCTCACCATACGTTTTGTACTTTATTTGTGCCTTTTATTAAAAGTTGCACAAAATATAGGATTCCTTTTTCGTGCCATTTTCTAAAAACGATATTATTTTGCCCTGGAGAAAAATCCGGTGTACCAATGATCGGTAAGAATCTCGATTTTCTATAGTCCACACCCATTAGGTTACAGTATTTTTGCCAGGCCAGGATAATATTTGAAATTGTTGAAAATTGTTTAATGTTCTCAGGTAATTTTGCATATGTGTGATGTAGAGCCGATTTTAAGCTGAAAGGTTTTATTAATTCTGTCTCAATCTCATAGTAGGTAATATATTGTGATTCAAATAACCAGTCTAACCCATATTTCATCATTGCTATCCAGTTATAATAGCGTAAATTTGGTAACGCCATACCTCCATATTTTTTAGATATAGTTAATCTGTCTAGTGAGATCCGCGGTTTCATCTTACCCCAGATAAATTTAGTACATGCCTTTTTAAATTTGGTAATATCTTGTCTTGTGATAAATAGTGGTATGTTTTGAAGTAGAAACAATAGACGCGGAAAAGTAATCGTCTTGATAAGCATAATTTTAGCTGATAATGAAAGAAAATATATATTCCATCTCTGTAACTCAGCGTGAAATTTAGCAAAATAGTCAGTGAAATTGAGTTTATACCACTCGCCTGGTTCTGTCCCCAAGATGATTCCCAGGTATCTAAAATGTGCTACTTCCCTATATGGATGATTTTTATAGCTACTTTTATTTTTGTTGATCCATAATATTTCTGACTTTTGTATATTTACTCTATAGCCTGTAAATTTACTGAACTGATTAATAATCTCCAGACTTACTGGGATACTTACTCTAGAGTTGCTAAGAAATAGAATAACATCATCTGCATATAGTGAAGTGACTATCTTTTGGTCTCCTATCTTAATACCTTCTAGTCTATCCCTAAGATGGATTGCCAGAGGCTCTAGCGCAATATTAAAAAGAAGTGGGGATAATGGGCATCCCTGCCTAGTACCTTTTTGCATGGTAATATATGGTGTATATCCCCCATTTACAATTACTTGAGATCTTGGCGATTTATATATTAAATTCACCAAGTCCACTAAATTGCCTGAGAACTCGAACTGTAATAATGAGGTCGTCAGATGATCCCATATTATCGAATCAAACGCCTTTTCCGCGTCTATTGTAAGTAAGGCATGATCTACTTCACTGTATTTTCTTGTATTATGGAATTTATTATGATGTTCTATTATTAATAGTACCCTACGTATATTTCTTGCTACGTTCCTGCCTGGCATAAACCCCGTCTGATCGGGATGGATTATGTCTCCAATCACTTTTTTTAGCCTCTCAGCAATGATATTCATTAATAACTTATAGTCATTATTAAGTAGCGATATGGGTCTATAAGAACCCATATCGTCTAATGGTTTACCCTTTTTGTGAATCAATGTGATAGCTGAATCGGTGAAATAGAGAGATTTCATTCTATTCTGGACAAAATATAAATTGAAAAGTTCTGTTAAGATATCAGCTATATCTGTTTTCAATATTCTGTACCATTCTGCCGAGAGGCCATCTGGACCTGGTGCTTTCCCGATCTTTATTTTATCAATGGCCCCCTTGACTTCCTCGATGTGAATTGGTAGGTTTAGTTGTGCCAATTTCTCCCTATCAATTTTTGGTGGATTAACCTTATCCCAAAACGACTCTTTTGCTTTAAGATCTAGGTCCCCAGAGGCATATATGTTCTGATAATATTTAAAAAAGGCTTCTCGGATATCATGGGATTTGGTATAAACGTTATGATCCTGCCTTATTGACATAATCATGTTCTTATTTTTCCTGAAATTTATGATTTTAGTCAGATTTTTAGCTGATATTCCCTCCGGACCCTGCCAATAATGCCTATTTTTGATATCTTCCATTGCCCATTTTTTATTCATAAAATGATCTCGTTCTTCTCGAGCCGTTCTGTATTTATTCCATGATAAGCTATCTGGCTTAAGAATATATTTTCGGTATGCATTCTTTAACTGGTTTGCTAGTTGCAATTCCCTGTTGGCCATCTTTTTTCTCATTCTAATCATGTATTGCTTAATTTCACCTCTCAAAACAGCTTTACCAGCTTCCCAAAAAATTTCTGTCTTGTTCCTATATGTATCATTTAAAATAGAATATTCTCGCCATCTTTGCGTTAACCAGTTACAGAAACCCAAATTGTTCATCATATAGCCTTGAAATCTAAAGGAATTCCTATTTGATACCTCTTGCAGATTACAGTTTAATTTTAACGATATCATGGCGTGATCTGATATAGTAAAGTCAGATATTTCGGATTCTAAGTCTAGTTTTGATATATTTTCATCAATAAGAAACAAATCTATCCTGGAGAAATTCTTATGTGATTTAGACTCACAAGAATATTCTTTTATATCCGGATGTTGCACTCTCCATATATCTTTTAACTTTAATGTTTTACACAATTCTCTGAAGAAACACGCCTCTCTTATATGTTTCCCTCTATTTTTCTTTATCAATAACCTGTCTAGTTCTGGATATAGGGTCATGTTGAAGTCCCCTGCTAAGATCAAGTTTTGCCCTAAATAAGGAATTAATTTAGTTTGGATGTTAATCCAAAAACCTTTATCAAATTCATTTGGCCCATATACATTGCATATTGTCCAGACTTTGGCATCAGTTTTTATTTGCATGATTAAGTAACGACCTGCTAGATCGGCCTCGACGCTAATTATATTATATGTTAAGTTTTTATTAATCAGAATTGCTACCCCTCGCTTTCTTGATACACAGGGAGTGGCTAAAATTTCAGCTACCCATTTTGCCCTTAACTTTGGAATCTCTGTTGCCTTTAGGTGCAGTTCCTGTAAGAGGACTATATCAGGGTTAAGTTTTTTTAGCGTTTTTAGGATATTTTTGCGTTTTATTGGGGAGGTGACTCCACCTATATTCCATGATATAAAACTTAAATTCATGCTCCTTTAATCCGATATGCTAACATTTTCACATCAAATACTAATCTCACACAGAAAGAGAGAGAAAAAAAAAAAAAGAAATCCACACTCACACCACAATCCACACTCATACCACAATCCTCAACCTTGCCATTGTTCCACACAAATCCATCAATTTCCATAGCCATTTTGTTCATGTACCACTTAACATTGTACTCAAAGGAAATACTTCAAAATTGTACATTTTTTTTGAGACAAAAAGCCTTCACTTCACTTGGTGTATTTAGAACTACCTGTCCCTCGTCTGATTCTATTACTAGTTTAGCAAGATACTTTAAGATAGCTTTCATTCCGCTTTTTATGCATCCAGAACAATAAGGGGACATTTCTTTCCTTTTTGCAGACGTGTCTGCCGAAAAATCCTGGAACAAAAGAATCTTTCTATCTTCAATAACTGGTGGATTTGTCTTCCTATACTGCCTTAATATTGAAACCTTATCTTGAAAATTCAAGTAGCGTATCATGATCATTCTTGGGCGATTTCTATTATCTGCCTCTGTTCTATGAAGACCCACACGATGAGCTCTTTCTACTTCTATATTTCTTCCCTGCACTGGCAAGTTTATCAATTTTGGGAGAGTAGTTGATGCAAATTGTATAAGGTCTGCATATTCTGAGGTTTCAGGAACTCCCACTACCCTTACATTGTTCCGCCTCGATCTATCCTCTAAGTCCTCTATCTTTGACTGCAATATCTTAATAGTATTCGAGAATTTCTGATTACAATCTTCCTGGTTAGTATACAAGTCCTCTAAATCTGATACTCGAGTTTCAACTTCTGTTAGCCTACTAGAAAATTGCCTAACTTCAACCGTAAGACCCATAATCTCCTTTTTTATGCCTTCAAACTGGGGCAATATTAGGTCCACTAACTGGTTATTGGTTAATTGTGTCTCCACACCTTTTCCCATATCTTGCGGGGAGGAAGGGATTATCTCTCCTAGTTGATCTTGTGTCAATTTGTTCAGCTTTTTATCTCTCCTGGATGACATAGCTGGGGACCTGGGTTTCAAATTTGTTATATATTTTTCCATTAAGATCTGGGATTTGTACTAAACCCAGAAATGTGTCTTATTGTGAATTTATATCAGTGAATGATTGTATATGTGCAAAAAATCAACGCAGGGGGGTCCAGAAAAGAAAAAAAGACAGACCCCCTGCCACCCTCTAAACTCTCCGATCTACTACCCTTGAACTACTGTGAGTGAAAAAGATAAAAAAATAAAAATAAAAAAAAGTGAATAAAAACCAAAAAGTGCAGGAAAGAAAAGAAAGAAGAAAAAAAAAAAAAAAAAAAGAAGAGGTTTGCAACCTATATATCTTATTCCAGTATCCGCTACAGCAATGTTATCTCACCAAAGAGCCTTTTATATATTCCGCCTCCTTTTCTGTTCCACACCCGGCCTAACTTAACCTATGTGTTTAATGTTTTGTTTTAACCTAAGATACACAAATAACCTTTATTTTAACACCCGTATTTGTATTCCACTAGGATAATAACAGTGAAGCACACCTCACTATCTGGTTTCTGCTTGATTATCTTTACCTGGCCAACTTCAGTATTCCCTTATCAATGCTCTATATGTAAAAGAAAAAAACAAAAAAAAAAGACAAGATATATTGCAGTATTACACAATAATGCGCCCCAATTTCAATATGCCTTTGTTAATATGCTCTCTGAGAAAAAACCAACAATATTCACATTATTTGTCCCAGATTTCAGTGATACCTAGCTGTTGCATTCACTTAAAAATTAGATAGGCAGAAATAATATTTCACTATTCCCTCACTAACATACACTTGCAAACAGAAAAAACAGCCATCATTATACATATGAGGGAATATTTTTAGAACATTTGTGGTTTTATCTATATGGTCCATGTCATAAATTTCTCTCTTGTCCCTACAGGCAAGGATCTTTGCCAGCTTTTATCTGTTGTTAGAGCATCCAGTTATAAAAAGACAGTCTCCATCAGAACCTAGTATGACAGCTCCACAGGGGTTAACTTTCAACCATGCTTGCATGCAACTTTAATGCTTTGAACTAGGCCAGAGTGGCTCCTTTTCCATGTGCCACAGACAGCACTCAAAGCTACATCCCAGTTAATAAAACTTTCACTGGGGCCTATATTTTCCAGGGACGTGGTTAAGTTTGCCTCTTGAAAAAGGAAAAAAAATGATCCTAGCTTTCCAGCTTATCCTTATCCTTCTACCAGCTCCACTATGGACCTATATACACAGAGGCTACACACAGAACTGTTAATGAATCAAGATAAACAGCAAACTTCCTAAGCTTCAACTTAGTTGATACTGATATTTTTAGTACTTTACCACTGTCATATGCCTCGTGAGGCTTATAGGCATGTGTACCTAGGTAGTTAGTCTCAGTACTAATCTTGTCAACCTGTATCCAAAGCTCAGGTTAGCCTGTGTACAAAGCATACGATTCCCAGTGTTTATAGGAAATGCAGGTTAGCCTGTGTACAGAGTACTTTATCCCAGTGTTTATAAAAAATGCAGATTTCTGTCTGGCCAAATGACTCTGAAAGGTGTACACTTTAACAGGGTGAGGCGCTGCTGTTAGATTCTTGGGGCATACAGATTTTATACTTGCGGTTTTACAGGTTTGCAGCTTCCGTAGGCTCTCTTCTTATTGCCTTTCACTTTAATCTTGGCTTCCGCAACCCTCAGGGGCTGAAGTGGCTCCTCCAGGATACCTCCCGAATTTACCCCTTTCTGCCGCCCGAAAGTGCCGCTTCTCCAATCAGGGGATTCGCTTGTTTCCACCTGTCGCCGCTCTGCTCACATCCGCACTTGCCTCTGTTCCTTTGCCCGCTATGCAAGGTTTGCTGCCTCACCCTCTGCTTCCAGAAGATCCTCCGAGTTTTGTTTTGGCTATTAGCCAGCACCACCTGACTGCGGCGGTAACGACTGGTCCTCCGTGCTACAGCACCTGTGCTTCTCTCCCCAGGCGGAATGCTTCTCTAGCCGCCAACGGGAACACTGTGCTTGGGGGTTATGGATCTCCAACGCTCGTGGTCCTGAGCTCAGAGCGTGCAACCGTGGTCACGCCCCTCCCCCACCGGAAGTCTCTACACAACTGTATTGTATTGAGTGGTCCTTTAAATGTTAGGTTTAACACTGAATGACAAGGGACCTGAGCTGTAAATGTGAATCTGTCCTATGGCCATATTCTCCACAGGTCACATGCAAGGTAATAGCTAGCACCAAAACAGTGCTTATAATCTTGTGCATTTTAGTTTGATAGGAGAAAGCAGCAAGGTGATGAGAGAGTGAGGTCTGAGGACACAAAGTAATGTCTTAGGGTTGTGTGGATAAGCTATTTGCATTCAGTTTTCAATGTGCTGCATCTCATAAGAGTTTTATAATGGGTATCAGTTCAAACAAGGTTGTACACCAATGTTTTAGAGTGAAAGTGAAATTCTAGAGTAAGACACAAAAGTGCAAAAAACATAATTTATGCTTACCTGATAAATTTATTTCTCCTGTAATGTATCCAGTCCACGGATCATCCATTACTTTTGGGATATTCTCCTTCCCAACAGGAAGTTGCAAGAGGATCACCCACAGCAGAGCTGCTATATTGCTCCTCCCCTCACTGCCATATCCAGTCATTCGACCGAAACAAACAGAGAAAGGAGAAACCATAGGGTGCAGTGGTGACTGTAGTTTAATTAAAATTTAGACCTGCCTTAAAATGACAGGGCGGGCCATGGACTGGATACACTACAAGAGAAATAAATTTATCAGGTAAGCATAAATTATGTTTTCTCTGGTTAAGTGTATCCAGTCCACGGATCATCCATTACTTGTGGGATACCAATACCAAAGCTAAAGTACACAGATGATGGGAGGGACAACGCAGGGATTAAGAGGAAGGAACCACTGCCTGAAGAACCTTTCTCCCAAAAACAGCCTCCAAAGAAGCAAAAGTATCAAATTTGTAAAATTTGGAAAAGGTGTGAAGCAAAGACCAAGTCGCGGCCTTGCAAATCTGTTCAACAGAGGCCTCATTTTTAAAGGCCCAGGTGGAAGCCACAGCTCTAGTAGAATGAGCTGTAATCCTTTCAGGGGGCTGTTGTCCAGCAGTCTCATAGGCTAGGCGTATTATGCTCCGAAGCCAAAAGGAAAGAGAGGTTGCCGAAGCTTTTTGACCTCTCCTCTGTCCAGAGTAAACGACAAACAGGATAGATGTTTGACGAAAATCTTTAGTAGCTTGTAAGTAAAACTTCAAGGCACGGACTACGTCCAGATTATGTAAAAGACGTTCCTTCTTTGAAGAAGGATTAGGACACAATGATGGAACAACAATCTCTTGATTGATATTCTTGTTAGAAACCACCTTGGGTAAAAACCCAGGTTTGGTACGCAGAACTACCTTATCTGCATGAAAAATCAGATAAGGAGAATCACAGTGTAAGGCAGATAACTCAGAGACTCTCCGAGCCGAGGAAATAGCCATCAAAAAAAGAACTTTCCATAATAAAAGTTTAATATCAATGGAATGAAGGGGTTCAAACGGAACTCCTTGAAGAACTTTAAGAACCAAGTTTAAGCTCCACGGGGGAGCAACAGGTTTAAACATAGGCTTAATTCTAACCAAAGCCTGACAAAATGCCTGGACGTCTGAAACCTCTGCCAGACGCTTGTGCAAAAGAATAGACAGAGCAGAAATCTGTCCCTTTAAGGAACTAGCTGATAATCGTTTGTCCAAACCCTCTTGGAGAAAGGACAATATCCTAGGAATCCTAACCTTACTCCATGAGTAATTCTTGGATTCACACCAATAAAGATATTTACGCCATATCTTGTGGTAGATTTTTCTGGTGACAGGCTTTCGTGCCTGTATTAAGGTATCAATGACTGACTCGGAGAAGCCGCGCTTTGATAGAATCAAGCGTTCAATCTCCATGCAGTCCGTCTCAGAGAAATTAGATTTGGATGATTGAAAGGACCTTGTATTAGAAGGTCTTGTCTCAGAGGCAGAGTCCATGGTGGAAAGGATGACATGTCCACTAGGTCTGCATACCAGGTCCTGCGTGGCCACACAGGCGCTATCAGAATCACTGATGCTCTCTACTGTTTGATTTTGGCAATCAGTCGAGGGAGCAGAGGAAACGGTGGAAACACATAAGCCAGGTTGAAGAACCAAGGCGCTGCTAGAGCATCTATCAGCGTCGCTTCTGGGTCCCTGGACCTGGAACCGTAACAAGGAAGCTTGGCATTCAGGTGAGAGACGCCATGAGATCCAACTCTGGTTTGCCCCAACGATGAATCAATTGAGCAAACACCTCCGGATGGAGTTCCCACTCCCCCGGATGAAAAGTCTGACGATTTAGAAAATCCGCCTCCCAGTTCTCTATGCCTGGGACATGGATCGCTGACAGGTGGCAAGAGTGAGTCTCTGCCCAGCGAATTATCTTCGAGACTTCTAACATCGCTAGGGAACTCCTGGTTCCCCCTTGATGGTTGATGTAAGCCACAGTCGTGATGTTGTCCGACTAAAATCTGATGAACCTCAGTGTTGCTAACTGAGGCCAAACCAGAAGAGCATTGAATATTGTTCTTAATTCCAGAATATTTATTGGGAGGAGTTTCTCCTCCTGAGTCCACGATCCCTGAGCCTTCAGGGAGTTCCAGACTGCACCCCAACCTAGAAGGCTGGCATCTGTTGTTACCACCGTCCAATCTGGCCTGCGAAAGGACATACCCTTGGACAGATGGACCCGAGATAGCCACCAGAGAAGAGAATCTCTGGTCTCTTGATCCAGATTTAGTAGAGGGGACAAATCTGAGTAATCCCCATTCCACTGACTTAGCATGCATAATTGCAGCGGTCTGAGATGCAGGCGCGCAAATGGCACTATGTCCATTGCCGCTACCATTAAGCCGATTACTTCCATGCACTGAGCCACTGACGGGTGTGGAATGGAATGAAGGACACGGCAAGCATTTAGAAGTTTTGATAACCTGGACTCCGTCAGGTAAATTTTCATCTCTACAGAATCTATAAGAGTCCCTAGGAAGGAGACTCTTGTGAATGGGGATAGAGAACTCTTTTCCTCGTTCACTTTCCACCCATGCGACCTCAGAAATGCCAGAACTATCTCTGTATGAGACTTGGCAATTTGAAAGCTTGACGCCTGTATCAGGATGTCGTCTAGATAAGGAGCCACCGATATGCCTCGCGGTCTTAGAACCGCCAGAAGTGAGCCCAGAACCTTTGTAAAAATTCTCGGGGCTGTAGCCAACCCAAAGGGAAGAGCTACAAATTGGTAATGCCTGTCTAGAAAGGCAAACCTTAGGAACCGTTGATGATCTTTGTTAATCGGTATGTGAAGGTAGGCATCCTTTAAGTCCACTGTGGTCATGTACTGACCCTCTTGGATCATGGGTAGGATGGTCCGAATAGTTTCCATTTTGAATGATGGAACTCTGAGGAATTTGTTTAAGATCTTTAGATCCAAAATTGGTCTGAAGGTTCCCTCTTTCTTGGGAACCACAAACAGATTTGAATAAAAACCCTGTCCTTGTTCCGTCCGCGGAACTGGATGGATCACTCCCATTACTAGGAGGTCTTGCACACAGCTTAGGAATGCCTCTTTCTTTATCTGGTTTGCTGATAACCTTGAAAGATGAAATCTCCCTTGTGGAGGAGAAGCTTTGAAGTCCAGAAGATATCCCTGAGATATGATCTCCAACGCCCAGGGATCCTGAACATCTCTTGCCCACGCCTGCCCCCTACTAGATCCATTTCCGGATAGGGGGCCGTTCCTTCATGCTGTCTTGGGGGCAGCAGCAGGCTTTCTGGCCTGCTTGCCCTTGTTCCAGGACTGGTTAGGTATCTGGCCTGTCTGGAATGAGCAACAGTTCCCTCTTGTTTTGAAGCGGAGGAAGTTGATGCTGCTCCTGCCTTGAAATTTTGAAAGGCACGAAAATTAGACTGTTTGGCCTTTGATTTGGCCCGGTCCTGAGGAAGGGTATGACCCTTACCTCCAGTAATGTCAGCAATAATTTCCTTCAAGCCAGGCCCGAATAAGGTCTGCCCCTTGAGAGGAATGTTGATTAACTTAGACTTTGAAGTCACGTCAGTTGACCAGGATTTAAGCCATAGCGCCCTACGCGCCAGGATGGCGAATCCGGAATTCTTAGCCGTTAGTTTAGTCAAATGAACAATGGCATCAGAAACAAATGAGTTAGCTAGCTTAAGCGTTCGAAGCTTGTCAATAATTTCAGTCAATGGAGCTGTATGGATGGCCTCTTCCAGGGCCTCAAACCAGAATGCCGCTGCAGCAGTGACAGGCGCAATGCATGCAAGGGGCTGTAAAATAAAACCTTGTTGAATAAACATTTTCTTAAGGCAACCCTCCAATTTTTTATCCATTGGATCTGAAAAAGCACAACTGTCCTCAACCGGTATAGTGGTACGCTTTGCTAAAGTAGAAACTGCTCCCTCCACCTTAGGGACAGTCTGCCATAAGTCTATAGTGGCGTCTATTGGAAACATTTTTCTAAATATAGGAGGTGGGGAAAAGGGCACACCCGGTCTATCCCACTCCTTGCTAATAATTTCTGTAAGCCTTTTAGGTATAGGAAAAACATCAGTACACACCGGCACCGCATAGTATTTATCCAGCCTACACAATTTCTCTGGTACTGCAACTGTGTTACAGTCATTCAGAGCAGCTAATACCTCCCCAAGCAATACACAGAGGTTCTCAAGCTTAAATTTAAAATTAGAAATCTCTGAATCAGGTTTCCCTGAATCAGAGATGTCACCCACAGACTGAAGCTCTCCGTCCTCATGTTCTGCATATTGTGACGCAGTATCAGACATGGCTCTTACAGCATTTGCGCGCTCTGTATCTCTTCTAACCCCAGAGCTATCGCGCTTGCCTCTTAATTCAGGCAATCTGGATAATACCTCTGACAGGGTATTATTCATGATTGCAGCCATGTCCTGCAAGGTAATCGCTATGGGCGTTGATGTAATTGGCGCCATACTAGCGTGCGTCCCCTGAGCGGGAGGTGAAAGGTCTGACACGTGGGGGGAGTTAGTCGGCATAACTTACCCCTCGACAGAACCCTCTGGTGACAATTCTTTTATAGATAAAGACTGATCTTTACTGTTTAAGGTGAAATCAATACATTTAGTACACAATCTCCTATGGGGCTCCACCATGGCTTTCAAACATAATGAACAAGTAGTTTCCTCTGTGTCAGACATGTTTAAACAGATTAGCAATGAGACTAGCAAGCTTGGAAAACACTTTAAACAAGTTTACAAGCAATATAAAAAACGTTACTGCGCCTTTAAGAAACACAAATTTTGTCAAAATTTGAAATAACAGTGAAAAAAGGCAGTTACACTAACGAAATTTTTACCGTGTATGTAACAAGTTAGCAGAGCATTGCACCCACTTGCAAATGGATGATTAACCCCTTAATACCAAAAACGGAATAATAAATGACAAAAACGTTTTTCATACAGTCACAACAACTGCCACAGCTCTACTGTGGCTTTTTACCTACCTCAAATACGACTTTGAAACCTTTTGAGCCCTAGAGAGATGTCCTGGATCATGCAGGAAGAAGCTGGATGTCTGTGTCTGTAATTTTTGCTGCGCAAAAAAGCGCTAAAATAGGCCCCTCCCACTCATATTACAACAGTGGAAAGCCTCAGGAAACTGTTTCTAGGCAAAATTCAAGCCAGCCATGTGGAAAAAAACTAGGCCCCAATAAGTTTTATCACCAAACACATATCAAAACGATTAAACATGCCAGCATACGTTTTATATTACATTTTTATAAGAGTATGTATCTCTATTACTAAGCCTGATACCAGTCGCTATCACTGCATTTAAGGCTTTACTTACATTAATCCGGTATCAGCAGCATTTTCTAGCAAATTCCATCCCTAGAAAAATATAACTGCACATACCTTATTGCAGGAAAACCTGCACGCCATCAGAATATGTGAGAACAGCCATGGATCTTAGTTACTTCTGCTAAGATCATAGAAAACGCAGGCAGATTCTTCTTCTAAATACTGCCTGAGATAAACAGTACACTCCGGTACCATTTAAAAATAACAAACTTTTGATTGCAGAAATAAACTAAGTATAAAACACCACTCTCCTCTTACGACCTCCAGCTTTGTTGAGAGTTGCAAGAGAATGACTGGATATGGCAGTTAGGGGAGGAGCTATATAGCAGCTCTGCTGTGGGTGATCCTCTTGCAACTTACTGTTGGGAAGGAGAATATCCCACAAGTAATGGATGATCCGTGGACTGGATACACTTAACAAGAGAAAGAAATGTCATAAAATTCTACATAACACGTAACAATACCCCTTTTTTTAAACGTAATTGTACCCAGACTTGTCTAGAGACTAAAATACATATACTCTCCATTCACTATTATATTATTATACCATCAAAGGACCATTCAAATGAAAATACATTGTTTTCACACTAGCAATGCTGCAAATCCACCACTAAGCTGGCTTGTGCGACTATTGCTGCTGATAGAATCAGTGTCAGTTCCTGCTTAGCATCACCAATTCACCATGGCTCCCGAGCAGTACTTTAATTTGTTAGAACATATTTTAAATCTAGAGACCCAAAAGCTCTGTGTGTTTAACCCCTCAAAAGGGTCAAACAAAAAGTTGCAGGGTCACAGTATTTAAATTACATTCTCCAACCAATTAGATTAGATTTTTTCACTATATTGGCCCTTTAGCTGTTTTACCTATTCATCACAAATGTTTGCCTTCTTTGAATACACTCCCTAACATGGTACTACCTATTTCCCAAAGGGAAGAGATTCAGTAGTAATAAAGATTCTAATGGTACATTGCATAATGTAAATGGGGAAATTATATTAAAAAGGATATTTTTCTAAACAGTATAAATGAGAAATTTGTTAAATATAAAAATATTAATGAGGTCTACATCTGAAAGCAGCAATAGTTCCATTTTGATGCTTGCATGTTTAATGGATCATGATATTGCAACGTTCTCTATTCAGAAAAAAGTAATCTTAAATGTATCAAAGCAGGAAAGGGAGATTATAAAAACTGTAAGACAATCAATGAAGTTGCATTGGGCACTACTCTAATAGGAATGAAAATCTACGTAGATCTAAATATTATAGATGGTCCGCATTAAAGGGACATGAAACCCACATTTTTTTCTTTTAAGATTCAGAGCATGCAATTTTAAATAACTTTTCAAATGCATTTCTATTATCTAATTTGTTTAGGTTTTTTTGTATCCTTTGTTGAAAAGTATACCTAGGTAAGCTCAGAAGCTGCTCATTGGTGGATGTGCATATATGCATCTTTTCATAGGCTTTCAGCAAACTACCCCAGTACTGCTTTGCTGCTCCTTCATCAAATAACAACAAAAGAATAAAGCAAAGTAGATTATGTTTAATATTTTAACTCATCCGATGCAGAGAGAGCCACTTTGTGGCCCTCTCTGCACTGGACATCAATGGACATGGACCGGACATCAATGGCCATAATCGTCGGTGGGTGGGAGCCGATGTGGGAGGCGGGTGGGCGGCCATCAATGGGTTCCTGCTGCAAGAGGGGGGCGGGGTCGCCGGGGGCGTGCACGGTGCCTATACACTATATTAATAAGTGGGAGAAAGGAGGGAGGGAATCGGTTAATAAAATATCTGGGAGGGGGTGGAAGGTTGGTCTTTGGGGGGGAAGCTACACTACAGAGAGAAGAAGAAAAAATATATCTATTTTTGTGTAAACTGGGTACAGCCAGAGGGGGAGGGTTAGAGAGCTGTTTGGGGGGGGGGGAATCAGGGAGGTTGGGGCCTAACGGGGGATCCTACACAGCAGAATATGTAAATATCCTAAAAAAAAGTTTTAAAAAAATTACCTTTTATTTTAGTACTGGCAGACTTTCTGCCAGTACTTAAGATGGCGGGGACAATTGTGGGGTGGGGGGGGGAAGAGAGCTGTTTGGGAGGGATCAGGGGGTATGATGTGTCAGGTAGGAGGCTGATCTCTACATTAAAGCTAATTACCAAAAAGCAATGCCAAAGTCATATATGTCTGCTATTTCTGAACAAAGGGGATCCCAGAGAAGCATTTTCAACCATTTGTGCCATAATTGCACAAGTTGTTTGAAAATAATTTCAGTGAAAAAACTAAAGTTTGTCCAAAAATTTGTGAAAAAGTGAACATTTTTTTTTATTTGATCGCATTTGGCGGTGAAATGGTGGCATGAAATATACCAAAATGGGCCTAGATCAATACTTTGGGATGTCTTCTAAAAAAAAAATATATACATGTCAAGGAATATACAGGGATTAGTGAAAGATATCAGTGTTCCAATGTAACTAGCGCTAATTTTGAAAAAAAAAAGTGGTTTGAAAATAGCAAAGTGTTACTTGTATTTATTGCCCTATAACTTGCAAAAAAAGCAAAGAACATGTAAACATTGGGTGTTTTTGGTGGTTGTAGATATGTAACAGATTTTGGGGGTCAAAGTTAGAAAAAGTGTGTTTTTTCCATTTTTTCCTCATATTTTATAAAAAAAAAATTATAGTAAATTATAAAATATGATGAAAATAATGGTATCTTTAGAAAGTCCATTTAATGGCGAGAAAAACGGTATATAATAATATGTGTGGGTACAGTAAATGAGTAAGAGGAAAATTACAGCTAAACACAAACACCGCAAAAATCTAAAAATAGCCTTGGTCCCAAACGGACAGAAAATGGAAAAGTGCTGTGGTCATTAAGGGGTTAAGAACGTTTTCCTACGGGTGCAAAATCTAGACTAATAAATTAAAAAAAACAAAAACACACTTTGGCAAAAATCAGACAAAACACAATATTGTTATGTCTGTCTCTTCAGTAACGTGGATCAGATATTTGATAAAGGCAAAACGTAATAAAGGAATATTTATTATGAAAAAAAGTCACAGTGCTGTGCAGGTACAGATAAAAACAAAATGAATGCTTACCTGATAAATTTCTTTCTTTCCGGACATTGAGTCCACAACATCATTCCAATTACCAGTGGGATATTCAACTCCTGGCCAGCAGGAGGCGGCAAAGAGCACCCCAGCAAAGCTGTTAAATGTAACTGCCTTACCCATAACCCCCAGTCATTCAGCCGAAGGAAATGGAAAGGAAGAAAAACAAAAGGTGCCTGAGGTTAACTAAAAAAAACTGCCAAATTATAATTAAAAAAAGAGGGTGGGGTTGTGGACTCTCCATGTCCAGAAAGAAAGAAATGTATCAGGTAAGCATAAATTTTGTTTTCCTACCTATGACATGGAGAGTCCACGACATCATTCCAATTACTAGTGGGAACCAATACCCAAGCTAAAGGACACAGAATAAACAGGAAGGGAGAAAAAAGGCAGGAGGACCTAAACAGAAGGCACCACCGCTTGAAGAACCTTTCTCCCAAAAGAAGCCTCGGCTGACGCAAAAGTATCAAATTTGTAGAATTTTGAAAAAGCATGCAGAGAGGACCATGTTGCCGCCTTGCAAATCTGATCCACAGAAGCTTATTTTTTTTTAAAGCCCAAGAAGAGGAGACAGCCCTAGTGGAATGAGCTGTAATTCTCTCAGGAGGCTGCTGTCTAGCAGTCTCATAAGCCAAACTAATCAAACTTCTCAACCAGACAGACAGAAAAGAAGAAGTGGCCTTCTGACCCTTACGTTTTCCAGAGAAAACAACAGGGCAGAAGATTGCCGAAAATCTTTAGTTGCTTGCAAGTAGAATTTTAGAGCCTGCACAAAATCCAAGTTATGCAAAAGACGTTCCTTTTGAGAAGGAGGATTAGGACAAAAAGGAGGAACAACAATTTCCTGATTAATGTTTCAATCCGATATCACCTTAGGGAGAAACCCCAATTTAGTACGAAGGACAGCCTTATCAGCATGAAAAATAAGGTACGGGGGGAATCACACTGCAGAGCTGAATGCTCAGACACTCTGCGAGCGGAAGAAATGGCAACAAGAAACAAAACCTTTCAGGATAACAGTTTTATATCAACAACATGCATCTGCTCAAACGGAGCCTGCTGCAAAACTAAGAACTAAATTAAGGCTCCACGGGAGAGCAACAGGTTTAAACACAGGCCTGATTCTAATCAGGGCCTGTACAAAGGCTTGAACATCTGGTAGGTCTGCCAGACGTTTGTGTAAAAGGATAGGTAACACAGAAATCTGACCCTTTAGGGTACTGACTGATAAACCCTTATCCAGGCCATCCTGAAGAAAAGACAAAATCCGAGGAATCCTCACCCAGCTCCAGGAGAACCCCTTAGATGCACACCAATAAAGATATTTACGCCATATCTTATGGTAAATCTTGCGAGTAACCAGTTTTCAAGCCTGAATCATAGTTTCAATGGCCGCTTCAGAAAAAAACACGTTTAGACAGAACTAGGCATTCAATCTCCAAGAAGTTAGCTTCAGAGAATCTAGGTTTGGATAGAGGAAAGGACCCTGAAGTAGACTGTCTTTCCTCTGAGGTAACCTCCAAGGAGGTAGAGACAACATCTATACTAGATCCTCGAACTAGATCCTGCGAGGCCATGCAGGAGCTATTAGTATCACCAATAGTCTCTCCAGTTTGATACGAGCAATGACTCGTGAAAGGAGAGCAAACTGAGGAAATAGATAATCCAGAGAAAACCTCCAAGGAACCGCTAGAGCATCTATCATAATGGCCTGAGAATCTCTCGACCTCGAACCATGGCGTTTTAGCGGGACGTCATCAAATCCAACTCTGGAACACTCCCACTTGAGGGATATCTGAAAGAACACTTCAGGAAGGAGAGCACAATCCCTGGGATAATAGGTCTGTTTGCTCAGAAAATCTGCTTCCCAGTTCTCCACTCATGAAATGTGGATGGCAGATAGAAGACAATCGTGGGCTTCCGCCCACTGCAGAATGCAAGTAACCTCCTTCATGGCTAAGGAACTCAGAGTCCCTCCCTGGTGGTTGATGTAAGCCCCTGTGGTGATGTCCGATTGGAATCTGAAAAACCGGACCAACAACAGTTTAAGGCCACGCTACTAGGGCATTGAAGATAGCTCTCAACTGAAAGATGTTTATGGGAAGAGAGGACTCTTCCCGAGACCACAGGCCCTGAGCCTTTAAAAATCCCAAACAGCTCCCCAGCCTGAAAGGCTGGCGCCCGTAGTCACAATTTCACAAGAAGGTCTCAGAAAGCAAGTGCCCCGAGACAGATGTTCCTGTGACACCCACCACAAGATAGTGTCTCTTGTTAGAGGGTCCAGATTTATCCTCTGTGATAAATCTGAATGATCTCCATTCCATTGCCGGAGCATACAAAGTTGCAGCGGTCGTAGATGGAACCAAGCAAAAGGAATGATGTCCATGGATGCCAACATCAGACCAATCACCTCCATGCTTTGAGCCATAGATGGACGAAAAACAGACTGGAGAGAAAAGCAGGAAGCAAGAATTTTGTTTTTTCTGACCTCCGTCAGGAAAATCTTCATGGACAGGGAATCTATTATAGTCCCTAGGAAACACACTTTGGTAGATGGAACAAGAGAAGTTTTTCCAAATTCACCTTCCACCTGTGGCAATGTAGAAAAGACAACAGCATCTCTGTATGAGATTGGGCTAGTTGAAAAGATGACCTCTGAACCAAGATGTCGTCTAGATAAGGCGCCAAAGCAATTCCTTGGGATCTGATCACAGCCAATAACGCCCCCAGAATATTATGGGAGCTGTGGCCAGACCAAATGGAAGTGCAAGTGTTTGTCCAGAATAGCAAACCTCAGATACTGATGGTGTTCCCTGTGAATGGGAACATGAAGGTATGCGTCCCACAAGAAATTGTCAAAAGAAAGCAAATAAAATTAAGCAGGGAATAAAATCTAGATTATTATCAATGAAAAACAGAATTTATGTTTACCTGATAAATTACTTTCTCCAACGGTGTGTCCGGTCCACGGCGTCATCCTTACTTGTGGGATATTCTCTTCCCCAACAGGAAATGGCAAAGAGCCCAGCAAAGCTGGTCACATGATCCCTCCTAGGCTCCGCCTACCCCAGTCATTCGACCGACGTTAAGGAGGAATATTTGCATAGGAGAAACCATATGGTACCGTGGTGACTGTAGTGAAAGAAAATAAATTATCAGACCTGATTAAAAAAACCAGGGCGGGCTGTGGACCGGACACACCGTTGGAGAAAGTAATTTATCAGGTAAACATAAATTCTGTTTTCTCCAACATAGGTGTGTCCGGTCCACGGCGTCATCCTTACTTGTGGGAACCAATACCAAAGCTTTAGGACACGGATGAAGGGAGGGAGCAAATCAGGTCACCTAAATGGAAGGCACCACGGCTTGCAAAACCTTTCTCCCAAAAATAGCCTCAGAAGAAGCAAAAGTATCAAACTTGTAAAATTTGGTAAAAGTGTGCAGTGAAGACCAAGTCGCTGCCCCACATATCTGATCATCAGAAGCCTCGTTCTTGAAGGCCCATGTGGAAGCCACAGCCCTAGTGGAATGAGCTGTGATTCTTTCGGGAGGCTGCCGTCCGGCAGTCTCGTAAGCCAATCTGATGATGCTTTTAATCCAAAAGAGAGAGAGAGGTAGAAGATGCTTTTTGACCTCTCCTTTTACCGGAATAAACAACAAACAAGGAAGATGTTTGTCTAAAATCCTTTGTAGCATCTAAATAGAATTTTAGAGCGCGAACAACATCCAAATTGTGCAACAAACGTTCCTTCTTTGAAACTGGTTTCGGACACAGAGAAGGTACGATAAGCTCCTGGTTAATGTTTTTGTTAGAAACAACTTTTGGAAGAAAACCAGGTTTAGTACGTAAAACCACCTTATCTGCATGGAACACCAGATAAGGAGGAGAACACTGCAGAGCAGATAATTCTGAAACTCTTCTAGCAGAAGAAATTGCAACTAAAAACAAAACTTTCCAAGATAATAACTTAATATCAACGGAATGTAAGGGTTCAAACGGAACCCCCTGAAGAACTGAAAGAACTAAATTGAGACTCCAAGGAGGAGTCAAAGGTTTGTAAACAGGCTTAATTCTAACCAGAGCCTGAACAAAGGCTTGAACATCTGGCACAGCTGCCAGCTTTTTGTGAAGTAACACAGACAAGGCAGAAATCTGTCCCTTCAGGGAACTTGCAGATAATCCTTTTTGCAATCCTTCTTGAAGGAAGGATAGAATCTTAGGAATCTTAACCTTGTCCCAAGGGAATCCTTTAGATTCACACCAACAGATATATTTTTTCCAAATTTTGTGGTAAATCTTTCTAGTTACAGGCTTTCTGGCCTGGACCAGAGTATCGATAACAGAATCTGAGAATCCTCGCTTCGATAAGATCAAGCGTTCAATCTCCAAGCAGTCAGCTGGAGTGAAACCAGATTCGGATGTTCGAACGGACCCTGAACAAGCAGGTCTCGTCTCAAAGGTAGCTTCCAAGGTGGAGCCGATGACATATTCACCAGATCTGCATACCAAGTCCTGCGTGGCCACGCAGGAGCTATCAAGATCACCGACGCCCTCTCCTGATTGATCCTGGCTACCAGCCTGGGGATGAGAGGAAACGGCGGGAACACATAAGCTAGTTTGAAGGTCCAAGGTGCTACTAGTGCATCCACTAGAGCCGCCTTGGGATCCCTGGATCTGGACCCGTAGCAAGGAACTTTGAAGTTCTGACGAGAGGCCATCAGATCCATGTCTGGAATGCCCCACAGCTGAGTGACTTGGGCAAAGATTTCCGGATGGAGTTCCCACTCCCCCGGATGCAATGTCTGACGACTCAGAAAATCCGCTTCCCAATATTCCACTCCTGGGATGTGGATAGCAGACAGGTGGCAGGAGTGAGACTCCGCCCATAGAATGATTCTGGTCACTTCTTCCATCGCTAGGGAACTCCTTGTTCCCCCCTGATGGTTGATGTACGCAACAGTTGTCATGTTGTCTGATTGAAACCGTATGAACTTGGCCCTCGCTAGCTGAGGCCAAGCCTTGAGAGCATTGAATATCGCTCTCAGTTCCAGAGTATTTATCGGTAGAAGAGATTCTTCCCGAGACCAAAGACCCTAAGCTTTCAGGGATCCCCAGACCGCGCCCCAGCCCATCAGACTGGCGTCGGTCGTGACAATGACCCACTCTGGTCTGCGGAATGTCATCCCTTGTGACTAAGGTTGTCCAGGGACAGCCACCAACGGAGTGAGTCTCTGGTCCTCTGATTTACTTGTATCTTCGGAGACAAGTCTGTATAGTCCCCATTCCACTGACTGAGCATGCACAGGTGTAATGGTCGTAGATGAATGCGCGCAAAAGGAACTATGTCCATTGCCGCTACCATCAACCCGATTACTTCCATGCACTGAGCTATGGAAGGAAGAGGAACAGAATGAAGTATCCGACAAGAGTCTAGAAGTTTTGTATTTCTGGCCTCTGTCAGAAAAATCCTCATTTCTAAGGAGTCTATTATTGTTCCCAAGAAGGGAACCCTTGTTGACGGAGATAGAGAACTCTTTTCCGCGTTCATCTGAGAAAGGCCAGGACAATGTCCGTGTGAGCCTTTGCTTGAGGAAGGGACGACGCTTGAATCAGAATGTCGTCCAAGTAAGGTACTACAGCAATGCCCCTTGGTCTTAGCACAGCTAGAAGGTACCCTAGTACCTTTGTGAAAATCCTTGGAGCAGTGGCTAATCCGAAAGGAAGCGCCACGAACTGGTAATGCTTGTCCAGGAATGCGAACCTTAGGAACCGATGATGTTCCTTGTGGATAGGAATATGTAGATACGCATCCTTTAAATCCACCGTGGTCATGAATTGACCTTCCTGGATGGAAGGAAGAATAGTTCGAATGGTTTCCATCTTGAACGATGGAACCTTGAGAAACTTGTTTAAGATCTTGAGATCTAAGATTGGTCTGAACGTTCCCTCTTTTTTGGGAACTATGAACAGAATGGAGTAGAACCCCATCCCTTGTTCTCTTAATGGAACAGGATGAATCACTCCCATTTTTAACAGGTCTTCTACACAATGTAAGAATGCCTGTCTTTTTATGTGGTCTGAAGACAACTGAGACCTGTGGAATCTCCCCCTCGGGGGAAGTCCCTTGAATTCCAGAAGATAACCTTGGGAGACTATTTCTAGCGCCCAAGGATCCAGAACATCTCTTGCCCAAGCCTGAGCAAAGAGAGAGAGTCTGCCCCCCACCAGATCCGATCCCGGATCGGGGGCCAACATTTCATGCTGTCTTGGTAGCAGTGGCAGGTTTCTTGGCCTGCTTTCCCTTGTTCCAGCCATGCATTGGTCTCCAAGCTGGCTTGGCTTGAGAAGTATTACCCTCTTGCTTAGAGGACGTAGCACTTTGGGCTGGTCCGTCTCTACGAAAGGGACGAAAATTAGGTTTATTTTTGCCTTGAAAGGCCGATCCTGAGGAAGGGCGTGGCCCTTACCCCCAGTGATATCAGAGATAATCTCTTTCAAGTCAGGGCCAAACAGCGTTTTCCCCTTGAAAGGAATGTTAAGTAGCTTGTTCTTGGAAGATGCAGCAGCCGACCAAGATTTTAACCAAAGCGCTCTGCGCGCCACAATAGCAAACCCAGAATTCTTAGCCGCTAACCTCGCCAATTGCAAAGTGGCGTCTAGGGTGAAAGAATTAGCCAATTTGAGAGCATTGATTCTGTCCATAATCTCCTCATAGGAGGAGAATCACTATCGACCGCCTTTATTAGCTCATCGCCAGAAACATGCGGCTGTAGCGACAGGGACAATGCATGAAATTGGTTGTAGAAGGTAACCCTGCTGAACAAACATCTTTTTAAGCAAACCTTCTAATTTTTTATCCATAGGATCTTTGAAAGCACAACTATCCCCTATGGGTATAGTGGTGCGTTTGTTTACAGTGGAAACCGCTCCCTCGACCTTGGGGACTGTCTGCCATAAGTCCTTTCTGGGGTCGACCATAGGAAACAATATTTTAAATATGGGGGGAGGGACGAAAGGAATACCGGGCCTTTCCCATTCTTTATTAACAATGTCCGCCACCCGCTTGGGTATAGGAAAAGCTTCTGGGAGCCCCGGCACCTCTAGGAACTTGTCCATTTTACATAGTCTCTCTGGGATGACCAACTTGTCACAATCATCCAGAGTGGATAATACCTCCTTAAGCAGAATGCGGAGATGTTCCAACTTAAATTTAAATGTAATCACATCAGGTTCAGCTTGTTGAGAAATGTTCCCTGAATCAGTAATTTCTCCCTCAGACAAAACCTCCCTGGCCCCTTGGTTATGGGCCCTTCAGAAATATTATTATCAGCGTCGTCATGCTCTTCAGTATCTAAACCAGAGCAGTCGCGCTTACGCTGATAAGTGGGCATTTTGGCTAAAATGTTTTTGACAGAATAATCCATTACAGCCGTTAATTGTTGCATAGTAAGGAATATTGGCGCGCTAGATGTACTAGGGGCCTCCTGAGTGGGCAAGACTCGTGTAGACGAAGGAGGGAATGATGCAGTACCATGCTTACTCCCCTCACTTGAGGAATCATCTTGGGCATCATTGTCATTGTCACATAAATCACATTTATTTAAATGAATGGGAATTCTGGCTTCCCCACATTCAGAACACAGTCTATCTGGTGACATGTAAAACAGGCATACACTTGATAACCAAGTACAAAAAAACGTTTTAAAATAAAACCGTTACTGTCACTTTAAATTTTAAACTGAACACACTTTATTACTGCAATTGCGAAAAAACATGAAGGAATTGTTCAAAATTCACCAAATTTTCACCACAGTGTCTTAAAGCCTTAAAAGTATTGCACACCAAATTTGGAAGCTTTAACCCTTAAAATAACGGAACCGGAGCCGTTTTTATATTTAACCCGTTTACAGTCCCTGGAATCTGCTTTGCTGAGACCCAACCAAGCCCAAAGGGGAATACGATACCAAATGATGCCTTCAGAAAGACTTTACTATGTATCAGAGCTCCACACACATGCAGCTGCATGCCATGCTGTTCTCAAAAACAAGTGCGCCATACCGGCGCGAAAATGAGGCTCTGACTATGATTAGGGAAAGCCCCTATAGAATAAAGTGTCTAAAACAGTGCCTGCCGATATTATTTTACAAAAAATACCCAGATTAAATGATTCCTCAAGGCTAAATATGTGTAAATATGATCGATTTAGCCCAGAAAAAGTCTACAGTCTTAATAAGCCCTTGTGAAGCCCTTATTTACGATCGTAATAAACATGGCTTACCGGATCCCATAGGGAAAATGACAGCTTCCAGCATTACATCGTCTTGTTAGAATGTGTCATACCTCAAGCAGCAAGAGACTGCTCACTGTTCCCCCAACTGAAGTTAATTGCTCTCAACAGTCCTGTGTGGAACAGCCATGGATTTTAGTGACGGTTGCTAAAATCATTTTCCTCATACAAACAGAAATCTTCATCTTGATTGAATAATAAAAACTACAGTTAAACACTAAAAAACTCTAAGCCATCTCCGTGGAGATGTTGCCTGTACAACGGCAAAGAGAATGACTGGGGTAGGCGGAGCCTAGGAGGGATCATGTGACCAGCTTTGCTGGGCTCTTTGCCATTTCCTGTTGGGGAAGAGAATATCCCACAAGTAAGGATGACGCCGTGGACCGGACACACCTATGTTGGAGAAATTAGAATTTGGGCCTCTAAATTCAAAATTTTCTAAAAACAACAAAGAAGGCTTTCTTGAATAAAAACTCAGATTGTCTGAGGCTCCTACCGCCAAGAGAGATAACCCACTAGTAAGAGGAAATCTTCTCCTCCTAAACGATCCTTGTCCTGTGTAGATGATGTAAATAATATCACCAGATACGAGTAGACACTGGAGCTCCCTCCGTAATGAAAGCTTACTAATCTCACAACGGCACCGCTCTGTAAACCGGAAGTGTGGGTGTCACGTGAGCGCAACCAAATAACACTGCGCAATACTTTTTACCAGTGTAAAAAGGGCGTCAAGATAAAGTTTAAACAATGGCTCACTCATTATAATCTTATAATAAAAAAGCCTCAAAAGTCACTGTCACTTCTGCCCTGCATTAAAGCTCCTGCCTTAAAAATAAGATCTAGGTTACCTAATAAAGAGTATCCTTTATGGTTACCCAATACATCCCTTAGCCATCATGTCTCATTCTGAGTGCCATTCATATTATGTGCTCAATATAATGTCCCCATTTGAATCCTCTGTCTAAAAAAAAAAAAAAAAAAAAAAGGATTTTTATGTCCCAGTTAAAACGGATCTGAAAGAGAGGTTTAACCTCTTAAGTGCTGCTGTCCTGTACCTAGAAGGCAAAGGCACTTAACTTAAATACAATTGCAAGATAGATGCCGATCCTTAGGTGTGGCAGGCGCTTCACTCCATGTCATAGACCTGTAGGAAAAGAAAGAACAGAGTAACTAATTCTGTCTTTCTACAAAGGGGCAGCAAATTGTTAAAAGTAAAGCAAAGACTTCCTTGCTGCCTTTTAACTGCTAAAAGCCACCACTACTCTTACTTAAGAGATTGACATGGACATAGCTAGACCCCAATCCTTGCTTGCAGGGAAAAGTACCCATAAAAGGATTACAAGGACAAAAAGTACCTATAAAAGAATTATTAAACAAAATTACAGAAAGCAAACAGAAAAGAAAAGACCCTAATGGAGATTGCAAGAAACATAGTTGCCTACGTCAGGTAGGCGTGCATGCACTTCTACACTCAATCTGGTATTCTGCATCATTATCCTAATGTCAGTTATGATTTCATTTGTCAGCATTTTTTTCACTTTGCACAAAATGTTGAAAAACTCCTGCAAATGCAAAAGAATGATCACTTTAAGCTTTTTCTAGGAAAATCTGGCAATTGCACTATTCTACCTGTTTGAGGAACAATTTAAATGGAATTATCAGATGACTCTGCACTTCCTAAGTTTGGTCTAAAATGAAGCGCTAAAAATTAATTTCTATTAAACATTTTCAACCTGATTTTTGAATTTTTTAACAAAACTTGAAACAAAGGTTTTGTGCTATTAAATTTATATTTAAAAAGAGACTATAAAAGTACGTTGATTCACTGGGTACAAAAGAATTTTTAAAAAACAGCACAACACATTTGTACCTGTATAATGAAGCCAGCTAACCAAAGTTCTTGAATTAAAGGGATAGTCTACACCAAAAGTATTATTGTTTAAAAAGAAAGATAATGCCTTTACTACTCATTCCGCAGCTGTGCACAACCAACAGTTATATTTAAAATATTTTATAACATTTAAACCTCTATATTTCTGCCTGTTTCTGAGCCACTACAGACAGCCTCTTATAACATGCTTTTTTATTTGCTTTTCATAACATTGTGCCAATGCCTGTAGAGTTGTGGATGACACTGCCCTAATTGGCTAAAATGCAAGCCAATAGATGATAAATAAATAGCCATGTGATAAGGGGGCTGTCAAAAGAGGCTTAGATACAAGGTAATCACAGGAGGTTAAAAAGTATATTAAAATAACCATGCTGGCTGTGCAAAACTGGGGAATGGGTAATAAAGGGATTATCTATCTTTAAAAATAATAAAAATGTTGGCGTTGACTGTCCCTTTAAACATATATTATTACAACCAACATTGCAATCTGTTTATACAACAGCAGAAGAAACAAAATAGAAATGCCTAATTAGCGGCTTAATCGTATGGAAATTACAACTTCTCGCAAAACTCGTAGAAGTAATAAAGTATAATACAACATTATTAATGGTCTCTGTCAGAAATCTCTTTTTCTTGTAACTGCAGAATGTGTGTAACACGATCATAAAAAGGTGATGGTGGCTTCAGTGAAGCCTGACAATTACAAGCAATTCCTCAAGTTTAGTACCCAATGATATCAGAAACGCAAACTCACTCCCTATAATTCAATTCAAGCAAGTCTAAAATACTGATCTAGAAAATCAAACGTTTGCAGAAGCCCAATTCCAGCTGTGCCCATTCGTTTCAGTATCCTTTATTTTGATATAAATGCAAATCTAATGACAGAGCTGCTCTCACCTCACAATATCATTCTGCTGTCACTTGCAATCCATCGCTTTTAGATTAAGATGGTTGATGCACTGATAGTCTATGTTCTTATTCAAACTCGGGTAATCACCCAATGTCAAGGTTCACTTGCCAATAGAAAATAAACCATTTCTATTATAAATCTGAAGCACCTGAAACAGGTCATTTGATATAAAAAAAGTAAAGCCAGACAGGTTTTTCTCAGAATTATGTAAATGCTGAGAAAGCCAACTTCACGTCTTTATGCTCACAAGATTACATTACTATACTAACAGAATTAACATTGTGCATGCAGTTTAATCCGGAATAATCAGAGTATAGAAAAAAGACAAACACTCAAAATGTTGGTTTATCTTGTTTTCTGGCAGAGCAACCTGCAAGGCAAAGCGCTGTAAGGTTTTTCTTTGTTTGAGTTAACTTCTAAAGACATTTCCGTATGTTGCATGTTCTTAAAGGGATAGGAAAGTCAAAACAAAATTTATGCTTACCTGATAAATTTATTTCTCTTGTGGTTAGGGTTGCACCGATACCATTTCTTTAAGACTGAGTACAAGTACCGATTCCTTTTTTTTAAATACTCGCCAATACCAATTACCGATACTTTTTTAAGTCATGTGACAGTGTCCCAAGCACAATACCGACTAATGAGTTAAGATAGCTTCTTTATAATTATGAAGAACTGTAACTCAAAAGACATTATGAAATAATAAAACAGTTTTATTTGCTTGTTGTCACAAAGTTGTAAAAACTCATAGAAATTTCACAGAACATGTTTATAAATAAAAATATTACATTAAAATATATTCATAACAACAACAATCAGGGCCGTCTTTAACACAGGGCAAAAGGGGCAGCTGCCCAGGGCCCAGTTTCTGCTGATGTGACATGGGGAACACAAACATTCAGTCCTAATAAAGTCACATTCAAAAGTACTCTGCTTATATATATATTTTTTTAAAACTGTGCCAGACAGTGCCAGTGTCATGCGACTGCTGTCTTCAGTCTTGAGGCTGTGTGACTCATCTCACACTGTATCCATGCAGCCTTGGACAGACAGCATCCAGTCTGCTGGTCCCCTTAGCCCTGCTCTTTCTGTGGTGGCCCTAAGATCAACTAACTGAAGTTTGTTAGGGGAAAAGTGCTTTGTAGAAAGGTGTCAGTGGGAAGAATAAGTGAGTGCACACCCCCCCCCTCCCCATGCAGCATTGTCTAGTGCAGGGTGAGAGGGAACTTGTTCCGAGCAAAGAAGTGACACGCACTGCTGTGGCTTATGTATAGTGTCATGCTGATACTTCACACATTAATGTAAGGTTTATTTTTATAGTTTTTGTTTTCTCTCTGTCTCAGATTTTACAGCTTCCCATAGCAGTTCTGCTGTTCCAGTCAGTAAACTTATACTGCACCTTCATGCTTCCTCCTCAGTCTTTACCTTGCTTTGCTCCTGTTGGCTGCCCTAAATCACTTTAACCAGCTAACCTCACACCAGAATCACATTCAAAAGAATATTAAATGAATCCACAGTGGAGGAATTTATATATTTATTTACTTATTAGTACTGCTTAGGTCCAGTTTCACTTATTGCAATTTATTTCATTTTTTTAAAAATGATTAGCTCAGCAGTGGATAATCCACTGCTGGGCTAATAATTAAAAAAAAAAATTGATTTAGTTGTTTTTTGGGATGTTGGGGTGGAGAGCGAAATTGCATGGGAGGGGGGGCAAGAAAATGTTTGCCCAGGGTCCAGTCAATATTAAAGACGGCCCTGACAACAATAAATAACAAATGTAATATCACAACCAACCAAAAGTGCAATACAGTAAAAAATATACCAGTGCACTGTTTAAACATGGGGAACACTATGGGCTAGCTTACATTTGACTGGTAAGCTTTACCAATGCTCTCATTGCTTGTCCAACTCCATTAAAGTCTATTGAGTTGGAAATGTGAACAGAGCATTGGTAAAGCTTATATATCAAATGTAATCTAAATCTAGTCCTATTACTGTAAGATGTGTGTTCATAGGAATTAACTTAATTTTTCCTATGAACACTCTTCCTGCAATTATATAAGCTAAGGATGTTCCTCAGAGTACAGTATGTTTTGAGCATAATTGTGCAAGATAAGAACTAGTAGTATAACAGGCAATCTAGCAATTATAATCATTTTTCAAAAGTTTTTTAAGGAACAGAAGCATCTCTGTATGTTCAGCTATTGGTCTGTTTCTGCTATCAGTAATGTCGTTTGATGCTAATCTGAACAGTCTTTCACTTTCAGCAATACTACAGCAATTTGTATTGGCCGAACAGAAGTGAACCATTTTTAGTTGAGTCTCCACTACAGCTTAAAATTAAATGGGAACTTGCAGTTTGAAAAAACTCCACAAGATAGAGCATGGGTAGGAAGTGGAGGTATCGGTATAAGTATCGGTGCATTTGCATGAGTACAAGTACTCGTGCAAATACTTGGTATCGGCACCGATACCGATACCATTTTTTTATGACTGAGTACAAGTACCGATACTTGTTTTCAAATACTCGCCGATACCAATTACTGATACTTTTTTTTTAATGTCATGTGACAGTTTACCAAGCACAATACAGACTAATTATTTAAGATTCCTTCTTTATAATTATAGAGGGCTATAATTCAAAAGACATTATGAAATAATAAAAATGTTCACTGAACATGTTTATAAATAAAAAATATTACAATAAAATATTACATTTAAAGGGGTGATGCAATTGGGTTGTAGGGCTGTTATATAACATCAATCTGACATGTGTATGGAGGTTCGACTCTAAGCTGAACAGTCTTTCACTTTCCACACTACTGCATGGTGCAGAAATATATTTTTGGGCCATTTTAGCCAGAGCTGGAAATCTGTTTTACTGCCCAGTACTTCAGGGGTTTGTCTGAAGAGGTACAGTGATCTCTCCTACAATAATACAAATAACAGCAATTTGTATTGGCAGAATAGTAGTAAACAATTTTTAGTTTAGTCTCCACTCCAGTTTAAAATGAAATGGGAACATGCAGTTTGAAAAAACGCCACAAGATAGCGTATGGGTAGGAAGTAGAGGTATCGGCTTAAGTATCGGTGCATTTGCATGAGTACAAGTACTCATGCAAATACTTGGTATCGGTGCATCCCTAGTCAAAACAAATGTATTAAAGGGACACTGAACCCAAATTTCATGATTTCATGATTCAGATAGAGCATTCAATTGTAAGCAACTTTCTAATTTACTTCTATTATCAATTTTTCTTTGTTCTCTTGCTATCTTTATTTGAAAAAGAAGGCATCTAAGCTAAGGAGCCAGCAAATTTTTTGTTCAGACCCATGGACAGCACTTGTTTATTGGTACTGTCCAATCAGCAAGGACAACCCAGTTGTTCACCAAAAATGGGCCGGCATCTAAACTTACATTCTTGCTTTTCAAAGAAACATACCAAGAGAATGAAGAAAATTTGATAATAGGAGTAAATTAGAAAGTTGCTTAAAATTTCATGCTCTATCTAAATCACGAAAGAAAAAGTTTGGGTTCAGTGTCCCTTTAAATCTTAATTTTGAAAAGACCTCGTAAGTTTACTTAAAGGCATAATAGCAGTCATAACCTTTTATGATGTAAGCAACATGTGATGTTTGCAGATGAAATCAAATACATGAACAGAATATGTAAAAAAAAAAGTAAATGTCATTGTACATGTAAAAACATTGTTAGCATAAAACATGATAAACATAAATATATATGATACAAAAGCATATCTGTATCTATAGAAAGTGATAAAATAAGGACATTTTATTTCCCTGTAACTTTTTCATAGATTGTAGTATCAGAACATATTTCATATAAAAAATAAACCTAAAGGAGTAATTTATCATAGATTTTGTACTCTGCTGCTGGTATAAAAAGTCATTAGAAACACTATGTATGGAAAAATTAAATACACTGTCCCTTTAAGGACATATATGAACATGATCCTGCACATAACACCTTATCACTGTGCATTATAAATGGGTGCCATGGCTCTGCATTCCACCGAATGCCCTCCAGCCTCTTTTTTTTTGGGGGGGGGGGGGGGAGAGTGGAAACACTACAATTTAAAGTCTGAGTAAAAGTTAGCACCTGTGTAAATGCTGCTATTTCTTATGCATGATAAAAAATATATTTCCTTTATATGTGTTCTTCAGGAAAAAAAAGCATAATTTACTTTCTGTATAAACAGCCAATCTAGCATAGTTCCAAAAAATGTGTCATCAACCAGTTCCGTTGAGAGTGAAACTATTTTGCAGCAGCTATATCCAAAATTTGACTAAAATCCATTTTGTTACATACAAATATCCAATCTGCCACACAATCCAATGCACTTATAAGATATACATAGCTTGTAGCCATTTTCTTTTGTTTTGTTTTTGGTGCTTCAAAAGTAAATATAAAATCAAATTAAATTAACCCTTTAAGGACACAGCTTTCAGTTTGCTCAATTGTTTTATGACGGAAAAATTCCGTCACATGTCCTTAAGAGGTTAAGAACCCACAATAAAAGCCGCCATGTAACTAAACTGCCACAATGAATTAGACACATAAATGAGGAGGGAAGGCGCAGCAAAGAATACTGTGATCTATAAAGTAAGCAGACATGTTTTTTTTTTCTTTTTTCCTGTAAGATCTGTCAAGAATTTTGAGATGGTTAAACAAAGCTTCAGCATAAGGAAGAGACAAACGTGTTACACAACCTCTTATTGCGAGTAAACTGCATAATATTCGGTTACGCACTTTAACCCCTTAATGACCGAGGACGTGCAGGGTACGTCCTCAAAAAAAAGGCAGTTAATGCCTGAGAACGTACCCTGCACGTCCTCGGTTTGGAAAGCAGCTGGAAGCGATCCTGCTCGCTTCCAGCTGCTTTCCGGTTATTGCAGTGATGCCTCGATATCGAGGCATCCTGCAATAACCATTTGTAGCCATCCGGTGCAGAGAGAGCCACTCTGTGGCCCTCTCTGCACCGGACATTAACGGCTACCTTCGTTGGTGGGTGGGAGCCGGTGTGGGAGGTGGGTGGCGGCCATCGATGGCCTTTGTGATGCGGAGGGGGGGCGGGTTCGGGGGCGGGGACGACCGGGGGGACGCGCACGGACGCGCGCGCGTGCACGGGGAGGCCGGGCGGGCGCGTGCACGGGGAGGGAGCGGGTGGGAACCACTACGCTACAGAAAATGTTTTTGTTAGAAGTGGGGATCAAAGGGGTTAATATGGTTTTTTTAGTGATCGGTTTGGCTGGTGGGGTATTGGACTGTGGGGGGGAAGCTACACTACAGAAACAAATAGTAAAACATAAAAAAAACAACATTTTTATTTGAAAACTGGGTACTGGCAGACAGCTGCCAGTACCCAAGATGGCCCCAATAAGGCAGAGGGGGAGGGTTAGGGAGCTATTTTGGGGGGATCAGGGAGGTTGGGGGCTAAGGGGGGACCCTACATAGCAGCATATGTAAATATGCTTAAAAAAAAAATATATATTTTTTTTTTATACCTTTTATTTTAGTACTGGCAGACTTTCTGCCAGTACTTAAGATGGCGGGGACAATTGTGGGGTGGGGGAGGGAAGAGTGCTGTTTGGGAGGGATCAGGGGGTGGGATGTGTCAGGTGGGAGTCTGATCTCTACACTAAAGCTAAAATTAACCCTGCAAGCTCCCTACAAACTACCTAATTAACCCCTTCACTGCTGGCCATAATACACATGTGATGCGCAGCAGCATTTAGCGGCCTTATAATTACCAAAAAGCAACGCCAAAGCCATATATGTCTGCTATTTATGAACAAAGGGGATCCCAGAGAAGCATTTAAAACCATTTGTGCCATAATTGCACAAGCTGTTTGTAAATAATTTTAGTGAAAAACCTAAAGTTTGAAAAAGTGAACAATTTTTTTTTATTTGATTGCTTTTGGCGGTGAAATGGTGGCATGAAATATACCAAAATGGGCCTAGATCAATACTTGGGGTTGTCTACTACACTACACTAGAGCTAAAATTAACCCTAGAAGCTCCCTACATGCTCCCTAATTAACCCATTCACTGCTGGGCATAATACACGGTTGGTGCGCAGTGGCATTTAGCAGCCTTCTAATTACCAAAAAGCAAAGCCAAAGCCATATATGTCTGCTATTTATGAACAAAGGGGATCCCAGAGAAGCATTTACAACCATTTATTCCATAATTTCATGAGTTGTTTGTAAATAATTTCAGTGAGAAACCTAAAGTTTGTGAAAAAATTTGTGAAAAAGTAAAATAATTTTTTTATTTGATCGCATTCGGCGGTGAAATGGTGCCATGAAATATACCAAAATGGGCCTAGATCAATACTTTGGGATGTCTTCTAAAAAAAAATATATACATGTCAATGGATATTCAGAGATTCCTGAAAGATATTAGTGTCCCAATGTAACTAGCGCTAATTTTGAAAAAAAGTGGTTTGGAAATGGCAAAGTGCTACTTGTACTTATAGCCCTATAACTTGCAAAAAAAGTAAAGAACATGTAAACATTGGGTATTTCTAAACTCAGGACAAAATTTAGAAACTATTTAGCATGGGTGTTTTTTGGTGGTTGTAGATGTGTAACAGATTTTGGGGGTCAAAGTTAGAAAAAGTGTGTTTTTTTCCATTTTTTCCTCATATTTTATAATATTTTTTATAGTAAATTATAAGATATGATGAAAATAATGGTATATTTTGAAAGTCCATTTAATGGCGAGAAAAACGGTATATAATATGTGTGGGTACAGTAAACGAGTAAGAGGAAAATTACAGCTAAACGCAAACACCACAAAAATGTAAAAATAGCCTTGGTCCCAAACGGACAGAAAATGGAAAAGTGCTGTGGTCATTAAGGGGTTAATAATCTTTTGAGTGAACTGCCATTGATTATTATATGAAACTAATTTGATTGGTTTGCATAATTAACTCTTCAGCTTCTTAGTCAGCAGCACCATAATAAATACTTTCTATTGCAATAGGTTTACTCAGGTACGCCTCTCAATTTCACTTATTGAACAGGCCGCATAACAAATCAATGTGCTGGATGAGATTGTGTTTAATTGCATAAATTATGCTTTCCATGCACATGCATAGTTAAAAGGGACAGTAAACTCCTTGCTATTACAAGTTTTTTTGTAGTCTTGCAATAAATTAAACAGAGTGGGTGACTGAAAATGTTTTCAATGCATTATCACCTTGTTTGCTGCAGACGTTTTTTTCAATAGCCTAACTCCACCCACCTCTTTTTTGTAGGAACCAATAAGAACTTGTTTCTTGAGTAGACAAGGATATCCACAGTGATTATGTTGGCAAAAACAGAATTTATGTTTACCTGATAAATTTCTTTCTCCAACGGTGTGTCCGGTCCACGGCGTCATCCTTACTTGTGGGATATTCTCTTCCCCAACAGGAAATGGCAAAGAGCCCAGCAAAGCTGGTCACATGATCCCTCCTAGGCTCCGCCTACCCCAGTCATTCGACCGACGTTAAGGAGGAATAATAGCATAGGAGAAACCATATGGTACCGTGGTGACTGTAGTTAAAGAAAATAAATTATCAGACCTGATTAAAAAACCAGGGCGGGCCGTGGACCGGACACACCGTTGGAGAAAGAAATTTATCAGGTAAACATAAATTCTGTTTTCTCCAACATAGGTGTGTCCGGTCCACGGCGTCATCCTTACTTGTGGGAACCAATACCAAAGCTTTAGGACACGGATGAAGGGAGGGAGCAAATCAGGTCACCTAAATGGAAGGCACCACGGCTTGCAAAACCTTTCTCCCAAAAATAGCCTCAGAAGAAGCAAAAGTATCAAACTTGTAAAATTTGGTAAAAGTGTGCAGTGAAGACCAAGTCGCTGCCCTACATATCTGATCAACAGAAGCCTCGTTCTTGAAGGCCCATGTGGAAGCCACAGCCCTAGTGGAATGAGCTGTGATTCTTTCGGGAGGCTGCCGTCCGGCAGTCTCGTAAGCCAATCTGATGATGCTTTTAATCCAAAAAGAGAGAGAGGTAGAAGTTGCTTTTTGACCTCTCCTTTTACCTGAATAAACAACAAACAAGGAAGATGTTTGTCTAAAATCCTTTGTAGCATCTAAATAGAATTTTAGAGCGCGAACAACATCCAAATTGTGCAACAAGCGTTCCTTCTTTGAAACTGGTTTCGGACACAGAGAAGGTACGATAATCTCCTGGTTAATGTTTTTGTTAGAAACAACTTTTGGAAGAAAACCAGGTTTAGTACGTAAAACCACCTTATCTGCATGGAACACCAGATAAGGAGGAGAACACTGCAGAGCAGATAATTCTGAAACTCTTCTAGCAGAAGAAATTGCAACTAAAAACAAAACTTTCCAAGATAATAACTTAATATCAACGGAATGTAAGGGTTCAAACGGAACCCCCTGAAGAACTGAAAGAACTAAATTGAGACTCCAAGGAGGAGTCAAAGGTTTGTAAACAGGCTTGATTCTAACCAGAGCCTGAACAAAGGCTTGAACATCTGGCACAGCTGCCAGTTTTTTGTGAAGTAACACCGACAAGGCAGAAATCTGTCCCTTCAGGGAACTTGCCGATAATCCTTTTTCCAATCCTTCTTGAAGGAAGGATAGAATCCTAGGAATCTTAACCTTGTCCCAAGGGAATCCTTTAGATTCACACCAACAGATATATTTTTTCCAAATTTTGTGGTAAATCTTTCTAGTTACAGGCTTTCTGGCCTGAACAAGAGTATCGATAACAGAATCTGAGAAACCTCGCTTCGATAAAATCAAGCGTTCAATCTCCAAGCAGTCAGCTGGAGTGAAACCAGATTCGGATGTTCGAACGGACCCTGAACAAGAAGGTCTCGTCTCAAAGGTAGCTTCCAAGGTGGAGCCGATGACATATTCACCAGATCTGCATACCAAGTCCTGCGTGGCCACGCAGGAGCTATCAAGATCACCGACGCCCTCTCCTGATTGATCCTGGCTACCAGCCTGGGGATGAGAGGAAACGGCGGGAACACATAAGCTAGTTTGAAGGTCCAAGGTGCTACTAGTGCATCCACTAGAGCCGCCTTGGGATCCCTGGATCTGGACCCGTAGCAAGGAACTTTGAAGTTCTGACGAGAGGCCATCAGATCCATGTCTGGAATGCCCCATAGTTGAGTGACTTGGGCAAAGATTTCCGGATGGAGTTCCCACTCCCCCGGATGCAATGTCTGACGACTCAGAAAATCCGCTTCCCAATTTTCCACTCCCGGGATGTGGATAGCAGACAGGTGGCAGGAGTGAGACTCCGCCCATAGAATAATCTTGGTCACTTCTTCCATCGCTAGGGAACTCCTTGTTCCCCCCTGATGGTTGATGTACGCAACAGTCGTCATGTTGTCTGATTGAAACCGTATGAACTTGGTCCTCGCTAGCTGAGGCCAAGCCTTGAGAGCATTGAATATCGCTCTCAGTTCCAGAATATTTATCGGTAGAAGAGATTCTTCCCGAGACCAAAGACCCTGAGCTTTCAGGGATCCCCAGACCGCGCCCCAGCCCATCAGACTGGCGTCGGTCGTGACAATGACCCACTCTGGTCTGCGGAATGTCATCCCTCGTGACAGGTTGTCCAGGGACAGCCACCAACGGAGTGAGTCTCTGGTCCTCTGATTTACTTGTATCTTTGGAGACAAGTCTGTATAGTCCCCATTCCACTGACTGAGCATGCACAGTTGTAATGGTCTTAGATGAATGCGCGCAAAAGGAACTATGTCCATTGCCGCTACCATCAACCCGATCACTTCCATGCACTGAGCTACGGAAGGAAGAGGAACGGAATGAAGTATTCGACAAGAGTCCAGAAGTTTTGTCTTTCTGGCCTCTGTTAGAAAAATCCTCATTTCTGAGGAGTCTATAATTGTTCCCAAGAAGGGAACCCTTGTTGACGGGGATAGAGAACTCTTTTCCACGTTCACTTTCCAGCCGTGCGATCTGAGAAAGGCCAGGACGATGTCCGTGTGAGCCTTTGCTCGAGGGAGGGACGACGCTTGAATCAGAATGTCGTCCAGGTAAGGTACTACTGCAATGCCCCTTGGTCTTAGCACAGCTAGAAGGGACCCTAGTACCTTTGTGAAAATCCTTGGAGCAGTGGCTAATCCGAAAGGAAGCGCCACGAACTGGTAATGTTTGTCCAGGAATGCAAACCTTAGGAACCGATGATGTTCCTTGTGGATAGGAATATGTAGATACGCATCCTTTAAATCCACCGTGGTCATGAATTGACCTTCCTGGATGGAAGGAAGGATAGTTCGAATGGTTTCCATCTTGAACGATGGGACCTTGAGAAATTTGTTTAAGATCTTGAGATCTAGGATTGGTCTGAACGTTCCCTCTTTTTTGGGAACTATGAACAGATTGGAGTAGAACCCCATCCCTTGTTCTCTCAATGGAACAGGATGAATCACTCCCATTTTTAACAGGTCTTCTACACAATGTAAGAACGCCTGTCTTTTTATGTGGTCTGAAGACAACTGAGACCTGTGGAACCTCCCCCTTGGGGGAAGTCCCTTGAATTCCAGAAGATAACCCTGGGAGACTATTTCTAGCGCCCAAGGATCCAGAACATCTCTTGCCCAAGCCTGAGCGAAGAGAGAGAGTCTGCCCCCCACCAGATCCGGTCCCGGATCGGGGGCCGATATTTCATGCTGTCTTGGTAGCAGTGGCAGGTTTCTTGGCCTGCTTTCCCTTGTTCCAGCCTTGCATTGGTCTCCAAGCTGGCTTGGCCTGAGAAGTATTACCCTCTTGCTTAGAGGACGTAGCACCTTGGGCTGGTCCGTTTTTACGAAAGGGACGAAAATTAGGTCTATTTTTTGCCTTGAAAGGCCGATCCTGAGGAAGGGCATGGCCCTTACCCCCAGTGATATCAGAGATAATCTCTTTCAAGTCAGGACCAAACAGCGTTTTCCCCTTGAAAGGAATGTTTAGTAGCTTGTTCTTGGAAGACGCATCAGCCGACCAAGATTTCAACCAAAGCGCTCTGCGCGCCACAATAGCAAACCCAGAATTCTTAGCCGCTAACTTAGCCAATTGCAAAGAGGCGTCTAGAGTGAAAGAATTAGCCAATTTGAGAGCATTGACTCTGTCCATAATCTCCTCATAAGGAGGAGAGTCACTATCGAGCACCTTAATCAGTTCATCAAACCAGAAATATGCGGCTGTAGTGACAGGGACAATGCATGAAATGGGTTGTAGAAGGTAACCCTGCTGAACAAACATCTTTTTAAGCAAACCTTCTAATTTTTTATCCATAGGATCTTTGAAAGCACAACTATCCTCTATGGGAATAGTGGTGCGTTTGTTTAAAGTAGAAACCGCTCCCTCGACCTTGGGGACTGACTGCCATAAGTCCTTTCTGGGGTCGACCATAGGAAACAATTTTTTAAATATGGGGGGAGGGACGAAAGGAATACCGGGCCTTTCCCATTCTTTATTAACAATGTCCGCCACCCGCTTGGGTATAGGAAAAGCTTCTGGGAGCCCCGGCACCTCTAGGAACTTGTCCATTTTACATAGTTTCTCTGGGATGACCAAATTTTCACAATCATCCAGAGTGGATAATACCTCCTTAAGCAAAATGCGGAGATGTTCCAATTTAAATTTAAAAGTAATCACATCAGATTCAGCCTGCTGAGAAATGTTCCCTAAATCAGTAATTTCTCCCTCAGACAAAACCTCCCTGGCCCCCTCAGATTGGGTTAGGGGCCCTTCAGAGATATTAATATCAGCGTTGTCATGCTCTTCAGTAACTAAAACAGAGCATCCACGCTTACGCTGACAAGGGTTCATTTTGGCTAAAATGTTTTTGACAGAATTATCCATTACAGCCGTTAATTGTTGCATAGTAAGGAGTATTGGCGCGCTAGATGTACTAGGGGCCTCCTGAGTGGGCAAGACTCGTGTAGACGAAGGAGGGAATGATGCAGTACCATGCTTACTCCCCTCACTTGAGGAATCATCTTGGGCATCATTGTCATTATCACATAAATCACATTTATTTAAATGAATAGGAATTCTGGCTTCCCCACATTCAGAACACAGTCTATCTGGTAGTTCAGACATGTTAAACAGGCATAAACTTGATAAGAAAGTACAAAAAACGTTTTGAAATAAAACCGTTACTGTCACTTTAAATTTTAAACTGAACACACTTTATTACTGCAATTGCGAAAAAACATGAAGGAATTGTTCAAAATTCACCAAACTTTCACCACAGTGTCTTAAAGCCTTGAAAATATTGCACACCAATTTTGGAAGCTTTAACCCTTAAAATAACGGAACCGGAGCCGTTTTAAGCTTTAACCCCTTTACAGTCCCTGGTATCTGCTTTGCTGAGACCCAACCAAACCCAAAGGGGAATACGATACCAAATGACGCCTTCAGAAGTCTTTTATAAGTATCAGAGCTCCTCTCACATGCGACTGCATGCCATGCCTCTCAAAAACAAGTGCGCAACACCGGCGCGAAAATGAGACTCTGCCTATGCTTTGGGAAAGCCCCTAAAGAATAAGGTGTCTAAAACAGTGCCTGCCGATATTATTATATCAAAATACCCAGAATAAATGATTCCTCAAGGCTAAATAAGTGTTAATATCAATCGATTTAGCCCAAAAAATGTCTACAGTCTAAATAAGCCCTTGTGAAGCCCTTATTTACAATCGTAATAAACATGGCTTACCGGATCCCATAGGGAAAATGACAGCTTCCAGCATTACATCGTCTTGTTAGAATGTGTCATACCTCAAGCAGCAAAGGACTGCAAACTGTTCCCCCAACTGAAGTTAATTGCTCTCAACAGTCCTGTGTGGAACAGCCATGGATTTTAGTTACGGTTGCTAAAATCATTTTCCTCATACAAACAGAATTCTTCATCTCTTTTCTGTTTCTGAGTAAATAGTACGTACCAGCACTATTTGAAAATAACAAACTCTTGATTGAATAATGAAAAACTACAGTTAAACACTAAAAAACTCTAAGCCACCTCCGTGGAGATGTTGCCTGTACAACGGCAAAGAGAATGACTGGGGTAGGCGGAGCCTAGGAGGGATCATGTGACCAGCTTTGCTGGGCTCTTTGCCATTTCCTGTTGGGGAAGAGAATATCCCACAAGTAAGGATGACGCCGTGGACCGGACACACCTATGTTGGAGAAATCTTCATTGTTTTGCAGTTATCAGATAATCTCTGCTGAAGCCAAATGGGGGCAGATATGTGGCAGCATAAGTTCTGTGAAGACTACCAAGTGCTCAATTTGTTGTCAGCATTGGAAAAAACTATTTTCAGACTTAAATTACAGACAAGGGGTGGGCAAAATAAATAATACAAGTATATTACAAAGTTGTTTTACTATACAAAATTTAACATTTTATTTCAACATCTAAAAGTGTTTACTGTCTTTATAAAAGGATAGTATTCTTTATTGAAGGGCTATTAAATGCAGTAGAAAAGCATAATCAACAAATGCAAAACAGAAAGACAATGCAAAAGCACTTAGTTTACATTTCAAATAAGCAGTAGATTTTTTTCTGACAAATAGTTAAATTTTCTTTCCCCTGCATCATGTGTATATACTGTGAATTCCTGTATATGCTCAGTAGGAGTTGGTGCCTCATAAAGAGTGCATATAACCAGACTGTGGATATTTTGAGAATAAAAAAAGTGAATTTGGAAGTAAAATTATGTGCTTTACCCGATTCATGAACGTTTAATTGTGACTTCAGCATTTCTATAAATATGCAAACTTTAGTAAGTTTATTGCCCACTAACTGCTAAGTACTATTTAATGGGGTATAGACACAATGTATACTATTTAATGCATTACTTCCAGGACAAAGATAGCATAAAAATATGCCTGGGTCTTTCTAGAATAAAGAAAATAGAATACAGCATATTTTGCAGGCTCTAGCTAGCTGGTCCTGTTATGATTTTTTTTTTAAACTAGTCTGCGGAGTATACAACCAGAGCATGTATTGCCTAAGGCAGTACTCTCAGTAGAGATGTGCTTTTGGTTGCCTCTTGCCACTAGGAGAAAGGCTGCTCATTTGCAGTATTTCACTCTCCCCATCAGTGCAGTTAAAATGCACTCTGATTCAGAATAATGACTAGAGTGATATAGCTTCTGGCAGTCAGTGCAATATTATACATTCCAGTCAAAATTGAAATGCAGATCATCTCATTTCATTTTTGACTACACGGGTGTGACCAACTATGCTTATATCACTATCTTACTAAGATTTACGGTTTACTTCATGCAACATACACCCATATGCCACGTGCACTTGCATGGATTACTTGTGCTAGAGATTGATCATAGAACATGAAATGTAAAACTACAGTAATGGCGTGTTTCTAATAAAGTTTTAAAGGAAAGGTTCAAGTATTTATTCTTGTAATCCCATTCAGAAACTCTAGGTTTACAACTGAGCAGGCTAGGACACATTTATAACTTTTGCACACACAAAATAAAAAACAAAAACACAAAACAATAAAAAAGGATATACTTTGCTTTTTTTGCTTTAACAAATGCAGGGTTCGACAACCCGAGGAGCCTGGAAGCCATTGGCTCCTCTATTTGTATCCCTGGCTTCTAACTTTTTGGGTTATTCTACATATATCGATATACAAATACCACTGTCTGGTTCCTAAAAGTATATCTGTCTCCTAAATTTGTCAACAGCTGATTTAGTGCATATAATTTTGCACTATAACGTTTTGTTTTTGTTTTTTTTAGTAAGGGTATAACAGGGCTGGACAAAATACAGGGCATCAGTTTTCCATGGCTACATTTTGACCTGGTGCCCAATAAATTGTCACTTAACTCCAACCATGAAGATCTCTTAAAGGGACACTGAACCCAAATTTTTTCTTTCATGATTCAGATAGAAGAGCATGCAATTTTAAGCAACTTTCTAATTTACTCCTATTATCACATTTTCTTCATTCTCTTAGTATCTTTATTTGAAATGCAAGAATGTAAGTTTAGATGCTGGACCATTTTTGATGAACACACTGTGTTGTTCTTGCTGATTGGTGGATACATTCACCCACCAATAAACAAGTACTTTCCATGGTTCTGAACCAAAAAAATAGCTTAGATGCCTTCTTTTTCAAATAAAGAAAGCTAGAGAACGAAGAAAAATTGACAATAGGAGTAAATTAGAAAGTTGCTTAAAATTGCATGCTCTATCTGAATCACAAAATAAAAAAATGTGGGTTCAGTGTCCCTTTAAGGAATTTGAGACATTATGCATTTCACATTCCATTGCTCTGTCTATTTAAGAGAAAGCAAATCCTGTAGTAGTTTGCAGTGACAGGAAAATAAATTGTAATATGGCACACAACTAGTAAATTAACTCCATTGCTTTCATATGATAACGTTTTACCATGTCCATATATATCCAGGGAAATAAATTAAAAAAAACAGATTTTTATACTATGCTATTAGATGTTCTTCCTGACTCTTGCAATCAACTCTTTCTGTGAAAACTGACATCTGTTCATGCAACACCTGTCATGTCAGATGACAAAGCATTTCCCATAAGCTTCTTCCTGCCTGTCATCCATGTCAACCATTTTATAAGGGAAGGCAATTTTCAAAATGTGCTACAAATAGTATTCCAGTGGAATTGAATCTGAAGCAGGTCACAATCAAAATATTAACCTGAATGCACTTATGATTTTGGAAAAACACTCCGGAGAATATATTTAATGTGGAATTTTGGATCATGTTTGTCAGCAGGCTGACAGCTACCGTTTTAGAAAGCTATGCTTGTGTCGCTAGTTCACTGGTCTGTTTACTTGGGAACAGTGAGGAGGGAGGCTGTATGATTTCCAAAATGTATTTGACATGGTCCAGGGACTTGTAAAAGTATAAACAAATAAGATATACCCTAGTGTGTCTCATACCTGAGTTATGTGACAATGGAAGCCTTTAAAATCAGTAAACACAGAAAAAGCAGCAAGGCTTCTGCTAATCAAAAGGAAAAAAAATATGGATAACACATTAGCGATGATGAAAGCAAATGCAATATGCACTCAGCCTGAACCTTACATTCAATTATACGCAACAACCAGTATGAGGGATGTTTTCAAAGTTGCAAAGGGGATGCTTTACCAATAATGATGAGAAAGTGAGTTCAAGAAAAAAGTTAAGTTTGAGACAAACATGTAATGATGAAAGTTTAAAAATTTTAAGTCTATAAACACTTGTGGGGTTTTTTTCTTATTATGATCTAAGTCAGTGATAACCAACTTCCTAAAACATGAAGGCAGCAGATCAATGTTTTTTAAGCCTCAACATTAATTTATACATTTATGGCTATTAAATAGGCAAATACAAATGTCCAGTAGCACAGGGGTAAGATTCAGGTAAGTTTTCAGGGTACCTCTGTTTGCTTTTTTTCCCTCTACACTACTGGTTTTCAACCTGTCCTCACACCTCCCTAACAGGCCAGATTTTCAGGATTACCTTGTATTAGAGCAGGTAAAATAACTGTTTTCTAATCAGCTGATTATTTCACATTAGTCCTAAAGCCTGTGTACACGGGCCATTTTTTGCAGTACAGCGGTCCTACCCCTTGCTCTCTCTCTATCCCCCCTCTTTTGCTCACTCTCTCTCTTCCCCCCTCTCCTTTGCCCTCTTCCCCCCTCTCCTTTGCCCTCTTCCCCCCTCTCCTTTGCCCTCTTCCCCCCTCTCCTTTGCCCTCTTCCCCCCTCTCCTTTGCCCTCTTCCCCCCTCTCCTTTGCCCTCTTCCCCCCTCTCCTTTGCCCTCTTCCCCCCTCTCCTTTGCCCTCTTCCCCCCTCTCCTTTGCCCTCTTCCCCCCTCTCCTTTGCTCTCTTCCCCCCTCTCCTTTGCTCTCTTCCCCCCTCTCCTTTGCTCTCTTCCCCCCTCTCCTTTGCTCTCTCTCTCCTCTCCTTTGCTCTCTCTCTCCTCTCCTTTGCTCTCTCTCTCCTCTCCTTTGCTCTCTCTCTCCTCTCCTTTGCTCTCTCTCTCCTCTCCTTTGCTCTCTCTCTCCTCTCCTTTGCTCTCTCTCTCCTCTCCTTTGCTCTCTCTCTCCTCTCCTTTGCTCTCTCTCTCCTCTCCTTTGCTCTCTCTCTCCTCTCCTTTGCTCTCTCTTTCCTCTCCTTTGCTCTCTTTCCTCTCCTTTGCTCTCTCTCCCCCCTCTTTTGTGCTCTCTCCCACCTCTCTCGCGCTCTCTCCCCCCTCTCTTTTGTGCTCTCTCCCCCCTCTCTTTTGCGCTCTCTCCCCCCTCTCTTTTGCGCTCTCTCCCCCCCTCTCTTTTGCGCTCTCTCCCCCCCCTCTCTTTTGCGCTCTCTCCCCCCCCTCTCTTTTGCGCTCTCCCCCCCTCTCTTTTGCGCTCTCTCCCCCCCCTCTCTTTTGCGCTCTCTCCCCCCCTCTCTTTTGCGCTCTCTCCCCCCTCTCTTTTGCGCTCTCTCCCCCTCTCTTTTGTGCTCTCCCCCCCTCTCTTTTGCTGTCTCTCTCCCTCTCTTTATCCCCCCTCTTCTGCTGCTCTATCTATCCCCCTTTATAGAGCTCTGTCTCTGACTGCAATCGGCATCTGGCCCCGCCCGCTCCACGACTCGCTCGCCCACACCCATGGCGCGCCCGGTCACGCCCACTCCACCACACGCGACGCCAGGAGGATGTCAGTTGGAAGGCCAGGCATGTTTGTCCTTGCGCGCAGTCTCTACTGCGCATGACAGCTTCGGACAAACACACTTGGCCTTTTATTATATAGGATGTGCTCCAGTTCAGATATCCTCAAAGTCTGGCTTGTTAGGGAGGCCTGCGGACAGGTTTGAAAACCAGCGATCTACAGGGATTTTTTTAGTTGTGTTAATCCCAAATCATGCACATTTTTACTTGCACATTTTCCTGGGGCAAGAAAGACTGACACACATTGTTAGTACTGTTTTCTCCTGGGGGCTGCAAAAACTATTGAAGATGGCCACACATAGCACTAGGGCCCCTGATCTAGTGTCTTGGATTCCAGTGTTATTGTGTCTCAAAAACATTGCAACTGACCACGCCTGAGAAAACGTACATTTCCCCTTCAAATGAGGCTTTTTAAAAGACGTCCTTGAAAAATCCTTATCTGAAAATATAAAGGGAAATACACCTCAGAGGGAAATATACCTCAGATTTTACAAAATGGCAGTTGCTATATCTACAACAAATGCAGCAAACAAGGTATTACTACATTTAAAATATTTTTACACCAGCCTAGTATGTTAAAGGAATAGTCTAGTGAAAATTAAACTTTCATGATTCAGATAGAGCATGTAATTTTAAGCAACTTTCCAATTTACTCCTATTATCAATTTTTCTTCATTCTCTTGGTATCTTTATTTAAATGTAAGCTTAGCAGCCGACCCATTTTTGGTTCAGAACCTGGGTAGCACTTTCTGAGTGGTGTCTACATTTAGACACCAATCAGAAAGTGCTATCCAGGTTCTGAACCAAAAATGAGCCGGGCTCCTAAGCTTACAATCCTGCTTTGTCAAATAAAGATACCAAGAGAACGAAGAAAAATTGATAATAGGAGTAAATTAGAAAGTTCCTTAAAATTGCATGCTCTGAATCATGAAAGTTTAATTTTGACAGCAAAAAAAAGCCAACAATTTAATTACAAGAGTTTTACTGTCCATTTAATTTTGTTTTTATTTGCCAATGAACATTAATCGTAGAGAATTTAATAATGAAAATTTCCAAGAACCCTCTAAATGGCCATCAATGCTTGGAAAAGTATGGCTAAAGATCTGGTAGATATTTTGTTGGATTAGAAGGTCAACATAACAGTAGCTAAAAACAACAGTCTATCTAAACAAACTTCAGTGGGACAGGACTGTTCATAATCCATATTAATTTTACTTCAAATGATCAAGGTACGTAATGATCTTCCATTATCATTAAAGGGAAAGTAAAAATCGAACTTTCATGATTCAGATCATACAATTTTAAACAGTTTTCCAATTTAATTATTTTGTCTAATTTGCTTTGATAGTTTGGAATCTTTTGCTGAAAAATTAGGAACAGGCGTAACAATGCACTACTGGGAGCTAGTTGTTTGGTGTCTAAACATATATGCTTCTTGTCATTGCCTCACCTAAAGTAATTAGTTAGCCTCCAGTAGTGCATTGCTGCTCGTTCAACAAAGGATACCAAGAAAATGAAGCACACTTGAAAATACAAAATAAATTGAAATGTTTAAAAATATATGCTTAATCTGCAACATGAAAGAAGCAATTTGAGTGTCCCTTTAATTATACTAAACTCCTTTCATTTTTGTATGCCACATAAACTCAATTGTCAAAAAAAGGAGGAAGCACAAATTGTTTACAAGCTCCTCAGTAAACATGAACAATCTTGTAATCTACTTTACTTTATCCTGTTTTGCAACAGCATGACTGTTTCCTGCTTTCAGTTCTTTGTAAATGAGAATGCCTGCTAGTCTAACTGACTGTTTTGTATGTATTTATAGACAAACTGACAGTGTTGCTTCATTAAACAATTGGCAAATTGAAGTTAAATTTGTTTCAGTTAACATATTTTTACAATCTTTTTGCCTGCCAGAATGGCTTCGTAGATTCAATCGAACGACTAGGGCTCTAGCAAAAGGTTTTTGAAGCACAGGATACAGAACTATATTCCTTTATAGCAAAAAAACAAACAAACAAAAAAAAAAAACATGGAGAAAATTCACTGTGTAAAGTTAGTAGAAAAGTATTTTGTATTAGGAAAATTCAGGTTTTAAAGTAAATCAGATGAAATGATTAAAGGGATAGTCTAGTCAAAATTAAAAACTGTCATGATTCAGATAGAGCATGCAATTTTCTAATTTACTCCTATTATCAATTTTTCTTCGTTCTTTAATGTACGCTTAGGAGCTGCCCACTTTTGGTTCAGCACCCGGGTAGCTCTTCATGATTGATGTCTAAATGTTGCTACCAATCAGCAAATGCTACCCAGGTTCTAAACCAAAAATGGTCCGGCTCCTAAGCTTACAGTCTTGCTTTATTAAATAAAGATACCAACAGAATGAAGAAAAATTTATAATAGGAGTAAATTAGAAAGTTGCTTAAAATTACATACTCTATCTGAATCATGAAAGTTTAATTTTGACTAGACTATCCCTTTAAGTCATAAATTTTGAATTATACAAATTCAAAGTTTTGTGAAATTGAGATACAAAAATGGGTTGAAAGAATACATACCTTATAGGAAACACATTTGAAAAACTTAAATGTAAGTTTCTGAATGCAAATTTTTAAGGGCAGAAAAACTATTTTTTTATTGTTGTAATTAAACTGAAGAGCCTTATCTGTCAGTGTTTATGCTCTGTGCTTTCCCTTTGGCACACATCTAGAAACACAGGGAGCATGTTCTGTGCTTTCCCTTTAGCACACATCTAGAAACGCAGGGAGCATGTTCTGTGCTTTCCCTTTGGCACACATCTAGACACAGGGAGCATGCTATGTGCTTTCCCTTTAGCACACATCTAGAAACACAGGGAGCATGTTCTGTGCTTTCCCTTTGGCACACATCTAGAAACGCAGGGAGCATGTTCTGTGCTTTCCCTTTGGCACACATCTAGACACAGGGAGCATGCTCTGTGCTTTCCCTTTAGCACACATCTAGAAACGCAGGGAGCATGTTCTGTGCTTTCCCTTTGGCACACATCTAGACACAGGGAGCATGCTATGTGCTTTACATTTAGCACACATCTAGAGACACAGGGAGCATGCTCTGTGCTTTACCTTTAGCACACATCTAGAGACACAGGGAGCATGTTCTGTGATTTCCCTTTGGCACACCATCTAGACACAGGGAGCATGCTCTGTGCTTTCCCTTTTGCGCACATCTAGACATAGGGAGCATGCTCTGTGCTTTCCCTTTTGCGCACATCTAGAGACACAGGGAGCATGTTCTGTGCTTTCCCTTTAGCACACATCTAGGCACAGGGAGCATGTTCTGTGCTTTCCCTTTAGCACACATCTAGAGACACATGGAGCATGTTCTGTGCTTTCCCTTTGGCACACATATAGACACAGGGAGCATGCTCTGTGCTTTCCCTTTCGCACATATCTAGAGACACAGGGAGCATGTTCTGTGCTTTCCCTTTGACACACATCTAGACACAGGGAGCATGCTCTGTGCTTTACCTTTAGCACACCATTTAGACACAGGGAGCATGCTCTGTGCTTTCCCTTTTGCGCACATCTAGATATAGGGAGCATGCTCTGTGCTTTCCCTTTTGCGCACATCTAGACATAGGGAGCATGCTCTGTGCTTTCCCTTTTGCACACATCTAGAGACACAGGGAGCATGTTCTGTGCTTTCCCTTTAGCACACATCTAGGCACAGGGAGCATGTTCTGTGCTTTCCCTTTAGCACACATCTAGAGACACAGGGAGCATGTTCTGTGCTTTCCATTTGGCACACATATAGACACAGGGAGCATGCTCTGCGCTTTCCCTTTCGCACATATCTAGAGACACAGGGAGCATGTTCTGTGCTTTCCCTTTGGCACACATCTAGACACAGGGAGCATGCTCTGTGCTTTCCCTTTAGCACACATCTAGAGACACAGGGAGCATGTTCTGTGCTTTCCCTTTGGCACACATCTAGACACAGGGAGCATGCTCTGTGCTTTCCCTTTAGCACACATCTAGAGACACAGGGAGCATGCTCTATGCTTTCCCTTTTAGCACACATCTAGACACAGGGAGCATGCTCTGTGCTTTCCCTTTTAGCACACCTCTAGACACAGGGAGCATGCTCTGTACTTTCCCTTTTAGCACACATCTAGACACAGGGAGCATGCTCTGTGCTTTCCCTTTAGCACACATCTAGAGACACAGGGAGCATGTTCTGTGCTTTCCCTTTGGCACACCATCTAGACACAGGGAGCATGCTCTGTGCTTTCCCTTTAGCACACATCTAGAGACACAGGGAGCATGCTCTGTGCTTTCCCTTTTAGCACACATCTAGACACAGGGAGCATGTTCTGTGCTTTCCCTTTAGCACACATCTAGAGACAAGGAGCATGCTCTGTGCTTTCCCTTTTAGCACACCTCTAGACACAGGGAGCATGCTCTGTGTTTACTCCCATAGTAGGAGCAAGTTGCTTGAATAGCAGTGAAACGGGTTACTTTTTAATTTTAAGGTATTGGGCTTAGCCAACCCCATGTGCCAAGGCAGTGGTGTGATAATGCCCTGGCCATGCCATACTTGAAAAAAGAAGAGTTGCAGGCTCTCGCCTTGTGCCTCACCTTGATTAAGCAGCTCACATTGAGTGGCTGACACATATACAGCCCTTAACCCCTTAGTGACCAGACCATTTTTCAAATTTTCTTACCGTTAAGGACCAGCGCTATTTTTTATATTTGTGAAGTGTTTGTGTTTAGCTGTAATTTTCCTCTTACTCATTTACTGTACCCACACATATTATATACTGTTTTTCTCGCCATTAAATGAACTTTCTATTTTCATCATATCTTATAATTCACTATACAAAAATGATAAAAATATGCTGAAAAAAAAAAAAACACTTTTCTAACTTTGACCCCCAAAATCTGTTACACATCTACAACCACCAGAAAACACCCATGCTAAATAGTTTCAAAATTTTGTCCTAAGTTTAGAAATACCAAAATGTGTACATGTTCTTTGCTTTTTAAGCAAGTTATAGGGCAATAAGTACAAGTAGCTATTTCCAAACAGTGTTAATTTCGTTGACTAAAACTAGACTAAAATGAGCATAAAACTAAAGAAATTCTGATGACTAAAATACGACTAAAACTAAAATGTAATTTTAGTCAAAAGACTGACTAAAACTAAATAAAAAATTTCTGTCAAAATTAACATAATGCAATTTGTTATAATCAAGCCATATATAATTACTGCTCTTTTGTAAAAAAAACAAAAAAAAAAACAAGGCTATCTTCTTGTTTATTTACGAAACTTGGTTTTATTTAATTTTAAGATAAACTTTAAGATAAAAAAAAGAGGACCCCAGAGTGGCTCTCTCTGCATCGGTTTGCTGAAAAAAGGGTATTGCACCTCAATAATGAGGCACCACTTCAATACTCTGAAAGCGATCAGGATTGCTTCTACCGCTTAAAACCCCAGAGGACGTGCCAGGCACGTCCTTGGTCATTAAAGGGCCAGTAAACCTAGCAAATAATGTTATATAATTCTGCACATAGTGCGGAATTATATAACATTAGCTTAGCGCCAGATTTCTAAAGTGAAGGGTTAATTAAATAGATATCTTGCAAAGAAAACAGAATCCATCTATTTAACCCTTCACTTTAGAAATCTGGCGCTAAGCTAATGTTATATAATTCTGCACTATGTGCTAGGTTTACTGGCCCTTTAATGACCGTTTTTTGTAGGACGTGCCTGGCACGTCCTTGGACATTAAGGGGTTAAAGGGACAGTAAAGTCAAAATTAAAAACTTTCATGATTCAGATAGAGCGTGCAAGATTAAACAACTTTCCAATGCAATTCTATTATCAAATGACTGTTCTCTTGGTATACTTTATTGAAGACAAACCTAGGTAGGTTGATAGAAGCTTAGGAGTGTGCACGTGTCTATAGCAGTCGTTGGCAGCAGTGCTTGTAACGAATAATAAGATTGCTATAAACACAGTGCTGCCAGATGGCTTAAGACATGTGCACGCTCCTGAGCTCACCTTCAATTAATCTTTAAAGGATACCAAGAGAACTAAGCAAAATTGAAAAGCAAATTGGAAAGTTGTTTGAAATGAAATGCTATATTCAATGAATTTATTTTTGTCTTTAAGAAAAGGTCATATCACTGTACAGCCTAGTGGATATGATTAATAATAAAAACACATTTCTTCACAATTAGAAAAACAAATAGGATAGTGATAAAAACTTACCTCATCTCCAGAGAGGTAGTATGCAGATAAAAGGCCACCAACAAAACGTATATTTACTTCAAAGACAGAGACTTCAGCATTCTATAGAAAAAAGCGACAGAAAAGATTAGAACTCTATTATATAAACTCCCACTATAGCTCTATGTGAAAATGATGTATAAAGATTTAAATAGAATTTCTTGTATTTGGTATTTGAAGTTTACAACTTAATTTTCTAATTGTTAAATGGGTCACCTTTTTAATGGGATTCATTAGAGCTTAACTGCAGCTTTTTTTTAGTATATTAAGATTTGTATAGGTTGAAGCTTGATGGACTTCCGTCTTTTTTTAACATCATCTACTAAATTACTTAAATCTCCTAACACTCATTTTCATCTAACTGCATGTAATAGACACTACTATAAAGAATAAGATGCACAGATACTGATATAAAAATCCAGTATAAAATGGTTTAAAAATGTACTTAGAAACTTTCAGTTTAGCTCTGTTGAAAAAGGTAGCTGGAAAGCCCACTGCAAGTGGTAAATAAGACACTCCCCCCTCCCCCTTCTTTTGCATATGAAAAGACCCTTTACACAAACAGGAGCAAGCTGGAGAAGGTAGCCGACGGTATTCAAATAAAACTTTGGGGCTTGGTTAGGAGTCTGAAAATCAGTGCAATGTTCTTTAAAATTAAGCAAAATTATACATTTAAAAAAAAAAAAAACTTTATGGGCTTTATAAATAGATCATCAACAAAACATTTATGCAAAGAAAAAATGAGTGTATAATGTCCCTTTAAAGGGACTGTATACTGTAAACATTTTTTCTCCCTTTTAGCGTGTTTCCAATTATCTATTTTTACATGTTGGAGTAGATCAAGTTGTACCTACTTACCATTTCAGTAATTAAAGAAACAGTCTACTCTGGGATTTTTATTGCTTAAAAAAACATAGATAATCCCTTTATTACCCATTCCCTAGTTTTGCATAACACGGTTATATTAATATATTTTTTTACCTCCGTGGTTACCTTGTATCTAAGCCTCTGCAGACAGCCCCTTTATTTCAGTTCTTTTGACAGACATTTTAGACTCCTTAATAACTCCATGCTATTTGAAATGGCACACATGAACTAGCGCTGTCTAGCTGTGAAAAGTTATCAAAATGTACTGAGATAAGAGGTGGCCTTCAAGGGCTTAGAAATGAGCATATGAGCCTACCTAGGTTTAGCTTTCATGATTCAGCTAGAGCATGCAATTTTAAGCAACTTTCTAATTTACTCCTACTATCAAATTTGTATCGCTCTCTTTCTATCTTTATTTAAAAAGCAGGAATTTAAAGCTTAGGAGCCAGTCCATTTTAGGTTCAGCACCCTGGCTAGTGCTTGCTTATTGTTGGCTACATTTAGCAAACCAATAAGCAAGCATAACCCAGGTTCTGAACCAAAAATCATCCGACTCTTAAGCTTTACATTCCTGCTTTTTAAATGAAGATAGCAAGAGAACGAAGAAAAATTAATAATAGGAGTAAATTAGAAAATTGTTTAAAATTGCATTCTCTATCTGAATCATGAAAGAAAAGATTGGGTTTAGTGTCCCTTTAAAGGATATGATAATAGAATATAAGCTATTTCCGATTGTCTGACATCTTCACTATAAAACTTGAGTGTGAATTTTTTTCAACAATTTATAGCAGTCTAAAATGACCCTTAAGAGTCATGTTCTCCAAAAAAAATAATCTAGGTTGTTTTCTCACCTTACTTTTGTGATCCAATAACTCCCTTACTGGTGACCTGACCAATGACTACAAGATTTCCTATTTATATTTCATTTCTGTTGATGAGATAAAAGTAGCAGAACTGCCATATGTGACAAGGTCTGTCTTGCCAGAAATAAGGAAACATTTCAAAATTCTGAGTAGCAATCTGTAAATGTTAAATGCATTTACAGTGACAGCAGAGAAGAACAGTATACATTTACCTAGCAATTAACTAAGTAAACAGGATAGAGTAGTATGGAGTACCTCTAGATTATACAAATTATCTTCCTGCACAGATTTTAATTTATTGTTTAATTAGGCAACCTATGGAAATGAACAATGATGCAGTAGTCACATTTTTTTTCTTTTATGGAAACATAAAAAGTAGGTTTCAAAAGAGCATTTGTAGTAGCTACAAAGACATGGCAAATGCTTCAATCTGTTACAGAAAAATGTGAAAGTCTTTCTCCAATATAAAGTAGAAAAGATAAAGGATGGAGATAATCCAAAAGTAAAGTGATTAATATTTTTTTTTGAAGATTAGTGTAAAAGTGTATCCTTTGTGTGCTTAAAATGGATATATACAACTTTAAAAAGATAATGACTGCACAATTAACTATCAGATAACAATTCTAAAGCTAAAATAAGTAAAGACAGGAATACAATTACCTTGAAGCTTATAGGTTTGTTTCTTGGACATTCTAACTAAAAGGATAATGATAAGATAGGCTAGTTTGAAATTCAAAGAAATTAAACGGGTAATGCATTTCAATTAAAATGTGCACGCATCCTGTAGCTTTTATTTTGTATCTCCTATAAGCCTGAAAACAGAGCATATTGTGAAACTAAATTGGTATATTATAAAAGGAAAATAACTGAATACAATTAGTACTTTCCTCGCGGATTTGTCCGTATGTTAATATTGTGACATTATCACAAAGAATAAAAGCATGCGGCGCGTGGTCTTTATAATCAAATGTATAGAGAAATATAAAAATAGAAGCATAAACGATCAGCCCATTCCATCCAGTCTGACTTTTTAAATTAATTTTCAACAAAAAAAATTAGTAACTGCAATTCCTAAATGTACTTTACCATTACATTTGAGAAAATACAAATAAAGAAACAGTGATTTCACATGGCAGCATTAGATACTTTAATTATTATAACCATATTAATACTAAGCTATTTCATACCTCTTGTCTGAAGCTGTTTTTTGCACTAATTACAATTATGTCCCATGTTCTACAGTATATGAAGAAACCTCAAGATTTACTCTCCCAATTAAAAAAAAAAAACCTTTATGGTCCACATTTATCAGTATCCTTCTTAAAAAGCCACAATTTAGTATTCTAAGCATAAGTTTGCCAATAAAAATAGTGATGGATAATTAGAAGATAAAATTTAATTTTGTTGCTTTTAAGCATATGGAGAAAATGAGCAAGAATAAAATATTCCAAAATGTTCACAGTGGTAATATTAACACATTTTGACCATGCAGACAAGCTTCTAATTCTACATAAACCTGAGAGAAAAAAAAAATAATAAAAAAAAAAATCATAGATTTCTGCAAAACTGTCAGTTTTACTCACACTTCTCTGTATATTAGCAAATTTGTATTAACTCAGAAAATTATCTGGAAGTCATGGGTTTTACAACAAAAATATGAATGTAGCATTTCATACCAGATGACAGTTGTTATTGGACTATCATGTATTAGACTAAGGATATGAAACCCCTCAAATGAGTGGTGGGATTACACTCTTTCACATGGGTTTTAGGATACATTGGTGTAAAGTTGATAAGGGTTTAGTAAGAATCCAAAATATAGGAATAATGACAAATTATTGTTATGAAAATGACCTGGTTGCTGGACTCTTTAAAATAAGGATCTCATGGTTTTATTTTACATGGATATAATTCTACTAGATTATAACTGTTGCCATGCTGGTCAGCTCACTTGAAAGAGGGGCCCTAGCCCCTTTTTGGTGCTTAGGGCTCTTAGAACTCAGAACCTTTTTAGCACCCAAAAATATCTAGCTAAAAAGTAAATGACATCTGTTTGGAATGATCTCTTTCATTAAGTGGTGCTGTATCTATGAGGTCTATAGGAGATTTGGTTCCTTTAGATACTGTGTTTGCTCATTCAGCACATAAATTTGATAGGTACTGAGGGGGAAACAGAGATTCAATAATAATGCCCCTCCTGCCACAGCAAATAGCTATTTATCTACATCTGATGAGGACAAGCGACAAAAAAAAAAAAAAAAAGCTTCTATTGCTTCAAATAAGGAGATCCATGTCTCTCTGTAACAAAGGGGCTCTTGATTAGCAGTTTTACAACAATCAATGGCAACATAGAAACATGCCAGTCCTCTTTTAACCCCTTAAAGGGACATGAAACCCAAAAATGTTTTTTTCGTGATTCAGATAGAAAATACAATTTTAAACAACTTTCCAAGCTTTTATTATCCACTTTGCTTTGTTCTCTTGGTATCTGCTGTTGAAAAACATATCTAGATAGGTTCAGGGGCGGGGAGCTAGCTGCTGATTGATGCACAAATATACCTCTTATCATTGGCTAATTGATGTGTTCTGCTTCCTCCAAAAAGTGCATTGCATCACCTTTAATAAAAGATACCAAGAGAATGAAGCAAAATTGATAATATAAGTAAATTGGAAAGTTGTTTAAAATTGTATGCTCTGTCTGAATAAGGAAATACATTTTTGGGTTTCATGTCCCTTTAAGGACAGAGGCAATTGTCTACGTTATGAATGTAAACAAAAACATAATTTATGTAAGAACTTACCTGATAAATTCATTTCTTTCATATTAGCAAGAGTCCATGAGCTAGTGACTTATGGGATATACATTCCTACCAGGAGGGGCAAAGTTTCCCAAACCTCAAAATGCCTACAAATACACACCTCACCACACCCACAAAGCAGTTTAACGAATAGCCAAGAAGTGGGGTGATAAGAAAAAAGTGCAAGAGCATAAAAAATAAGGAATTGGAATAATTGTGCTTTATACAAAAAAAATCATAACCACCACAAAAAGGGTGGGCCTCATGGACTCTTGCTAATATGAAAGAAATGAATTTATCAGGTAAGTTCTTACATAAATTATGTTTTCTTTCATGTAATTAGCAAGAGTCCATGAGCTAGTGACGTATGGGATAATGACTACCCAAGATGTGGATCTTTCCACGCAAGAGTCACTAGAGAGGGAGGGATAAAATAAAGACAGCCAATTCCGCTGAAAAATAATCCACACCCAAAATAAAGTTTAAATGAAAATATAAGCAGAAGATTCAAACTGAAACAGCTGCCTGAAGTACTTTTCTACCAAAAACAGCTTCAGAAGAAGAAAACACATCAAAATGGTAGAATTTAGTAAAAGTATGCAAAGAAGACCAAGTTGCTGCTTTGCAAATCTGATCAACCGAAGCTTCATTCCTAAACGCCCAGGAAGTAGAAACTGACCTAGTAGAATGAGCTGTAATCCTTTGAGGCAGAGTTTTACCCGACTCGACATAAGCATGATGAATTAAAGATTTCAACCAAGATGCCAAAGAAATGGCAGAGGCCTTCTGACCTTTCCTAGAACCGGAAAAGATAACAAATAGACTAGAAGTCTTTCGGAAAGTCTTAGTAGCTTCAACATAATATTTCAAAGCTCTAACTACATCCAAAGAATGCAATGATTTCTCCTTAGAATTCTTAGGATTAGGACATAATGAAGGAACCACAATTTCTCTACTAATGTTGTTGGAATTCACAACCTTAGGTAAAAATTCAAAAGAAGTTCGCAACACCGCCTTATCCTGGTGAAAAATCAGAAAAGGAGACTCACAAGAAAGAGCAGATAATTCAGAAACTCTTCTGGCAGAAGAGATGGCCAAAAGGAACAAAACTTTCCAAGAAAGTAATTTAATGTCCAATGAATGCATAGGTTCAAACGGAGGAGCTTGACGAGCCCCCAGAACCAAATTCAAACTCCAAGGAGGAGAAATTGACTTAATAACAGGTTTTATACGAACCAAAGCTTGTACAAAACAATGAATATCAGGAAGATTAGCAATCTTTCTGTGAAAAAGAACAGAAAGAGCAGAGATTTGTCCTTTCAAGGAACTTGCAGACAAACCTTTATCCAAACCATCCTGAAGAAACTGTAAAATTCTTGGAATTCTAAAAGAATGCCAGGAAAAATGATGAGAAAGACACCAAGAAATATAAGTCTTCCAGACTCTATAATATATCTCCCTAGATACAGATTTACGAGCCTGTAACATAGTATTAATCACAGAGTCAGAGAAACCTCTTTGACTAAGAATCAAGCGTTCAATCTCCATACCTTTAAATTTAAGGATTTGAGATCCTGATGGAAAAAAGGACCTTGCGACAGAAGGTCTGGTCTTAACGGAAGAGTCCACGGTTGGCAAGAAGCCATCCGGACAAGATCCGCATACCAAAACCTGTGAGGCCATGCTGGAGCTACCAGCAGAACAAACAAGCATTCCTTCAGAATCTTGGAGATCACTCTTGGAAGAAGAACTAGAGGCGGAAAGATATAGGCAGGATGATACTTCCAAGGAAGTGACAATGCATCCACTGCTTCCGCTTGAGGATCCCTGGATCTGGACAGATACCTGGGAAGTTTCTTGTTTAGATGAGAGGCCATCAGATCTATTTCTGGAAGTCCCCACATTTGAACAATCTGAAGAAATACTTCTGGGTGAAGAGACCATTCGCCCGGATGCAACGTTTGGCGACTGAGATAATCCGCTTCCCAATTGTCTATACCTGGGATATGAACCGCAGAAACTAGACAGGAGCTGGATTCCGCCCAAACCAGAATTCGAGATACTTCTTTCATAGCTAGAGGACTGTGAGTCCCTCCTTGATGATTGATGTATGCCACAGTTGTGACATTGTCTGTCTGAAAACAAATGAACGATTCTCTCTTTAGAAGAGGCCAAGACTGAAGAGCTCTGAAAATTGCACGGAGTTCCAAAATATTGATCGGTAATCTCACCTCCTGAGATTCCCAAACCCCTTGTGCCGTCAGAGACCCCCACACAGCTCCCCAACCTGTAAGACTTGCATCTGTTGAAATTACAGTCCAGGTCGGAAGAACAAAAGAAGCCCCCTGAACTAAATGATGGTGATCTGTCCACCACGTCAGAGAGTGTCGTACAATCGGTTTTAAAGATATTAATTGAGATATCTTTGTGTAATCCCTGCACTATTGGTTCAGCATACAGAGCTGAAGAGGTCGCATGTGAAAACGAGCAAAGGGGATCGCGTCCGATGCAGCAGTCATAAGACCTAGAATTTCCATGCATAAGGCTACCGAAGGGAATGATTGTGACTGAAGGTTTCGACAAGCTGATATCAATTTTAGACATCTCTTGTCTGTCAAAGATAGAGTCATGGACACTGAATCTATCTGGAAACCCAAAAAGGTTACCCTTGTCTGAGGAATCAATTAACTTTTTAGTAAATTGATCCTCCAATCATGATCTTGAAGAAACAACACAAGTTGATTCGTATGAGATTCTGCTAAATGTGAAGACTGAGCAAGTACCAAGATATCGTCCAAATAAGGAAATACCACAATACCCTGTTCTCTGATTACAGACAGAAGGGCACCGAGAACCTTTGTAAAAATTCTTGGAGCTGTTGCTAGGCCAAACGGCAGAGCCACAAACTGGTAATGCTTGTCTAGGAAAGAGAATCTCAGAAACTGATAGTGATCTGGATGAATCGGAATATGCAGATATGCATCCTGTAAATCTATTGTAGACATATAATGCCCTTGCTGAACAAAAGGCAGGATAGTCCTTACAGTTACCATTTTGAATGTTGGTATCCTTACATAACGATTCAATATTTTTAGATCCAGAACTGGTCTGAAGGAATTCTCCTTCTTTGGTACAATGAAGAGATTTGAATAAAACCCCAGCCCCTGTTCCAGAACTGGAACTGGCATAATTACTCCAGCCAACGCTAGATCTGAAACACATTTCAGAAATGCTTGAGCCTTCGCTGGATTTACTGGGACACGGGAAAGAAAAAATCTCTTTGCAGGAGGTCTTATCTTGAAGCCAATTCTGTACCCTTCTGAAACAATGTTCTGAATCCAAAAATTGTGAACGGAATTGATCCAAATTTCTTTAAAAAGAACGTAATCTGCCCCCTACCAGCTGAGCTGGAATGAGGGCCGCACCTTCATGTGGACTTAGGAGCTGGCTTTGTTTTTCTAAAAGGCTTGGATTTATTCCAGACTGGAGATGGTTTCCAAACTGACACCGCTCCTGAGGATGAAGGATCAGGCTTTTGTTCCTTGTTGTGACGAAAGGAACGAAAACGATTATTAGACCTGAATTTACCTTTAGATTTTTTTATCCTGTGGTAAAAAAGTTCCTTTCCCTCCAGTAACAGTTGAGATAATAGAATACAACTGAGAACCAAATAATTTATTACCCTGGAAAGAAAGGGAAAGCAGAGTAGACTTAGAAGACATATCAGCATTCCAAGTTTTAAGCCATAAAGCTCTTCTAGCTAAAATAGCTAGAGACATATACCTGACATCAACTCTAATGATATCAAAGATGGCATCACAAATAAAATTATTAGCATGTTACTTGTTGCGCTAAAGCTTCCAACCAAAAAGTTGAAGCTGCAGCAACATCCGCCAAAGATATAGCAGGTCTAAGAAGATTACCTGAACACAAATAAGCTTTTCTTAGAAAGGATTCAATTTTTCCTATCTAAAGGATCCTTAAAGGAAGTACCATCTGCCGTAGGAATAGTAGTACGCTTAGCAAGAGTAGAGACAGCCCCATCAACCTTAGGGATTTTGTCCCAAAACTCTAATCTGTCAGATGGCACAGGATATAATTGCTTAAAACGTTTAGGAGGAGTAAATTTAGTTTAGATTTAGTATCAAGAGGATCAGAATCCTCAATTTCTAATGCAATTAGGACTTCTTTAAGTAAAGAACGAATAAATTCCATTTTAAATAAATATGAAGATTTATCAGCATCAACCTCTGAGACAGAATCCTCTGAACCAGAGGAACCATTATCAGAATGATGATGTTCATTTAAAAATTCATCTGAACAATGAGAAGTTTTAAAAGACTTTTTATGTTTACTAGAAGGAGGAATAACAAACATAGCCTTCTTAATGGATTTAGAAACAAAATCTCTTATGTTATCAGGAACACTCTGAGTATTAGATGTTGACGGAACAGCAACAGGTAATGGAACTTTACTAAAGGAAATATCTGCATTAACAAGTTTGTCATGAGATTTAATACAAACAACAGCTGGAGGAACAGCTACCAAAAGTTTACAGCAGATACACTTAGCTTTGGTAGCTCCAGCACCAGGCAGCGATTTTCCAGAAGTATCTTCTGACTCAGTTGCAACGTGGGACATCTTGCAATATGTAATGGAAAAAACAACATATAAAGCAAAATTGATCAAATTCCTTAAATGACAGTTTCAGGAATGGGAAAAAATGCCAGTGAACAAGCTTCTAGCAACCAGAAGCAATAAATAATGAGACTTAAATAATGTGGAGACAAAAGTGACGCCCATATTTTTTTAGCGCCAAATAAGACGCCCACATTATTTGGCGCCTAAATGCTTTTGGCGCCAAAAATGACGCCACATCCGGAAAGCCGACACTTTTGGCGCAAAAGAACGTCAAAAATGACGCAACTTCCGGCAACACGTATGAAGCCGGAAACAGAAAAAAAAAATTTGCGCCAAAAAAGTCAGCGCCAAGAATGACGCAATAAAAAAAGCATTTTCAGCCCCCGCGAGCCTAACAGCCCACAGGGAAAAGTCAAATTTTAAGGTAAGAAAAAAATGATTGATTCAAATGCATTATCCCAAATATGAAACTGACTGTCTGAAATAAGGAATGTTGAACATCCTGAGTCAAGGCAAATAAATGTTTGAATACATATATTTAGAACTTTATAAAAAAGTGCCCAACCATAGCTTAGAGTGTCACAGAAAATAAGACTTACTTACCCCAGGACACTCATCTACATGTTGTAGAAAGCCAAACCAGTACTGAAACGAAAATCAGCAGAGGTAATGGTATATAAATAAGAGTATATTGTCGATCTGAAAAGGGAGGTAAGAGATGAATCTCTACGACCGATAACAGAGAACCTATGAAATAGACCCCGTAGAAGGAGATCATTGAATTCAAATAGGCAATACTCTCCTCACATCCCTCTGACATTCACTGCACGCTGAGAGGAAAACCGGGCTCCAACCTGCTGCGGAGCGCATATCAACGTAGAATCTAGCACAAACTTACTTCACCACCTCCATAGTTTGTAAAACTGATTTGTGGGTGTGGTGAGGGGTGTATTTGTAGGCATTTTGAGGTTTGGGAAACTTTGCCCCTCCTGGTAGGAATGTATATCCCATACGTCAATAGCTCATGGACTCTTGCTAATTACATGAAAGAAACCTACAATTTAAGCTATATTTTGTTCAACCATAATTTACCTCTTTCACATTGAGTGCACCCGCACTTATTATATAGCGTTTATTAGAGGACAAATGGAGCTTTCTTTTGACATCAGATATTTATATATGAACTAAAATTTACTATGAATAAAATCTAAGTAAATGTAAGAAAGAAATGTTTGTTTTGTGTTCAGCAATGTCACACAAGTACAACAGTACCCCCGATGTACAGGTATTCTGGGATTTCTGGTTGTTACAGGCCCAAATATGGTGCTTGCCCATTTACATGCAAATTTGAGACCTTGATTTTCTGTGCCTATGTCGCCTTTGAGAACGTATGGCAGCACCGGAATAAAAATGACTCCCATTATGGCATACCATTTGCAATAGTAGAGAACGCAGGGTATTCAAAAAGGGGTATGGCCAATCTTTATTTGTAGTAACTTAGTCACAAAGCATGGCCAAATTTAGTGGTCATATTTTTTTTTTGACGTTTTTCCACACAAACACTGGTCTTTCTCTGTTGATATCATCATCCTTATACATTTTACTACTATAAAACACCCATATTTGTGTTCAGAGATGTCCAACGAGTACAACTATACCCCTCATGTACAGGTTTTAAGAACTTACCAAATATGCCAAATTTGGGGCCTTATTTCTGTCTTCATACATGGTAATTTGACACATTTTGGGGTCTAAGCTGAGACAGTATGGTAGCATAGGAAAGAAAAGTTCCCACAAGTTGGCATACCATTTGCAAAAGTAGCTAATCCAGCATATCCTAAATAAGGTATTTTGAGTTGTGGGACACTGAACCCAAATTTTTTCTTTCATGATTCAGATAGAGCATGCAATTTTAAACAACTTTCTAATTTACTCCTATTATAATTTTTTCTTCGTTCTTTTGCTATCTTTATTTGGAAAATAAATCTAAGCTAAGGAGCCAGACAATTTTTGGTTCAGTACTCTGGACAGCACTTGTTTATTGGTAGGTGAATTTATCCACTAATCAGCAAGAACAACCCAGGTTGTTCACCAAAAATGGACCAGCATCTAAACTTTCATGCTTGTTTTTCAAATAAAGACACCAAGAGAATGAATAAAATTTGATAATAGGAGTAAATTAGAAAGCTGCTTAAAATGTCATGCTCTATCTGAATCACTAATGATAAAATTTGGGTACAGTGTCTCAATATTTAAATGAACAGTTCACCCAAACATTTTCTCCCCCTTTAAATTGTTCCCAATGATCCCTTTTACCTGCTGGAGTGAATTAAATTGTTTACAAGTAGCTCCTTTACCACTGATTTGGCTTTTGAAATAGCTGATTTAGCTTGTGGTTTCCCAACCTTTACTGAAAGTTTTGATACTGGAGTCTTAGCTATTGAATAGCCTAAGTAAACACAGCCAGCAGAAGAAATTCTACTCACAGTGTGGTGCAGGATAGTTAAGTAATAAAATTATAATTTTCCATTGGTCTCTCTATGTATTGAGCTTAAGTTTTCCACACAAATATAAGATAAGGAAGCAAGTGTGTGTACACAAAGTGATAACATAATGAGATCTGATATTACCTGAAACTAAACTTAATGTAATAGGTTGTGGTTTAAACGCACAAAACCAGCTACTTCATATACACAAATAAACCTGAAAATGCAATTTTTTTATACATTTTATACTCTGCAGCTGGTATAACAAGTCATTGAAAATACATTAATGTAAAAACAATTTTACAGTGTACTGTCCCTTTAAAGTGACATTATACACATTTTTCTTTGCATAAATGTTTTGTAGATCTATTTATATAGCCCATAAAGTTTTTTTGTTTTAATTAAATGTATAGTTTTGCTTATATAACATTGATCTGATTTTCAGACTCGTAACTAAGCCCCAAAGTTTTATGAGAATACCGTCAGCTACCTACTCCAGCTTGCTCCTGTTTGTGTAAAGGGTCTTTTCATATGAAAAATAAGGGGGGGGGGTCTTATTTCCCAATAGCAGTGGGCTTTCCAGCTATCTTTTTTAACAGGGCAAAACTGACAGCTTCTAAGTAAGTTTTTAAACAGTTTTATGCTGGATTTTTATATCAGTATCTGTGCATCTTATTCTTTATGGTAGTGTCTATTACATGCAGTTATATGAAAATGAGTGTATACTGTCCCTTTAATGACCTTAGAGTGGCTAGGCTCAACGTAAAAAAGGGACAAGACAAGGTTAGGAGATCCATGAAGTTAAAGCAGTCGGTATAACAAGCCAATAAGCTGGGATGAAGAGGTCAGGAATAATAATAAATTAAATCAAGAACACATGCAGAATCATTTGAATCAACTGTTTACCTCTGTATAGAAGATTCTGAAAAAATATGTAAAACAGACACCAGGTAGAGATGGGCAGGAAGGGCAATAGTAGCTAGAGTCCCTCCTAACTTTTGTGCAACAAACACTGCACTTTTTCTGGGGTGGCTTTTTACAGGCTGCGGGGGATCCCCACAAAGTCTCTTGACATTCTCTGACTCAAATGTGGGAGGATTAGGGGTTGGGTTAAACAAAATATCTGATCAAATCTTTAGATTAAATTTCATGAAAGTGTGTGACTTCCCTGTGCCTGTTTGTTTGTACAGCACGTATGAATTATAGACTGCTATGATTTTTGCAGCAGGCTTTGCACTGAACCAGATATGCACTGATCAGCTAAATCTACTCCCCCTATATATTTGCTGTACTGAACAATGCACTTGTGGCTTTTGGATTTGTGCATCCTTTCCCCTGACAGACACTTGCACTGTACTTTCACTGTGCATTGAGGACAGCATGTACATGTCTTTTTTTTTGTCAGTGCCAGGAACAGCAATTCATCATGGTGTTTTTGCCGTATGTCAGCTTCTGGGGGAAACCTGTGCGAATTGTATGTTCTGTACCACAGGCTAGGGTTTCAAAATAAAATACAGTTGTAAGCAAATATATGCTGGTATAGTAGTTGACCAGCCACAGATGGAAGTCTTTGTTCAGCAATGGTAGGAAGAGAGCTCACACAAGCTTGCCATTTGTGCCAACAGAATCTGCGCAACCAGCTGGATCAAGATGGCTTTCTTTCCCTTCATAAATTTCATGAGGGATTCATCTACATAGAGGTTCTGGTCAGGAGTGTAATTTTCTGAAAACTTTTCAGACAGTTTGATCAGGGGCCGTATCTTGCATAGCCGGTCATGCTAGGGGTCATTTCTAGTGGGACACTGGGCATTATCATTAAAATGCAGAGACCGCAGCAGCTTTTCATATGTATCCTTCATAATCCCTGGGGAAAGAGGGGTAGCCAGAATAGGGGGCTGGTACCAGTAGGTTCAGTAAACCCATTACCAAGGTCAGTGCCCAAAACATTTTAATATCTGTTAGGTCAGTGGTGTGCCAGGTGTTTGTTTGTTTGTTTTTTTAAACTTAGTGAGAATTTGGAGTTGCTGACAGATATTAGCGGGCATATTATTTTTTTTAGTAATGTTCTCAAACATGTCAGTGTTCAGTTAGTATTGGCTCACTAACTGAAATACTGGTTGTAATATTTCAGGACCAGATAAATTTGGGGGTACCCAATTTTCATCTGAAACTGTTGGAAGCCTCCTTTTAGATGGTGGTTGGCTGGGAACACCATCACTAGAATTGTCACATAGGTGCTCTATATACGATGCTGTTAGAGTTTGATTATCAGATAAAGCAAAAAGGTGTCACTCTGTGAATCCAGTGTGAGAATGGTCTAAGCTTCTTCTGCGATATAGTATGATGCAATGGTGCAAAAGGGTATATTTTTTTAACTCCTATCTATAATTCTAAATTCCCTCAACACCCCAAAGAATTAATTTTAGATTTAGAGGCCCATTTATCAAGCTCCATATGGAGCTTGTGGGCCCGTGTTTCTGGCGAGTCTTCAGACTCGCCAGAAAACATAATTTATGTAAGAACTTACCTGATAAATTCATTTCTTTCATATTGGCAAGAGTCCATGAGCTAGTGACATGTGGGATATACAATCCTACCAGGAGGGGCAAAGTTTCCCAAACCTCAAAATGCCTATAAATACACCCCTCACCACACCCACAATTCAGTTTAACGAATAGCCAAGCAGTGGGGTGATAAAGAAAGGAGTAGAAAGCATCAACAAAGGAAATTTGGAAATAATTGTGCTTTATACAAAAAATCATAACCACCATAAAAAGGGTGGGCCTCATGGACTCTTGCCAATATGAAAGAAATGAATTTATCAGGTAAGTTCTTACATAAATTATGTTTTCTTTCATGTAATTGGCAAGAGTCCATGAGCTAGTGACATATGGGATATCAATACCCAAGATGTGGAGTCTTCCACTCAAGAGTCACTAGAGAGGGAGGGAATAAAATAAAAACAGCCATAATCCGCTGAGAAAATAATCCACAACCCAAAAATAAGTTTATTTTCACTTTTGAAAGAAAAAAACTTAAATCAAAAAGCAGAAGAATCAAACTGAAACAGCTGCCTGAAGAACTTTTCTACCAAAAACTGCTTCCGAAGAAGCAAATACATAAAAATGGTAGAATTTAGTAAATGTATGCAAAGAGGACCAAGTGGCTGCTTTGCAAATCTGATCAACTGAAGCTTCATTCTTAAAAGCCCATGAAGTAGAGACTGATCTAGTAGAATGAGCTGTAATTCTCTGAGGAGGGGTTTGACCCGACTCCAAATAAGCTTGATGAATCAAAAGTTTCAACCAAGAAGCCAAAGAAATAGCAGAAGCTTTCTGACCTTTCCTAGGACCAGAAAATAAAACAAATAGACTAGAAGTCTTCCTGAAAATTTTAGTAGCTACCACATAATATTTCAAAGCTCTTACCACATCCAAGGAATGTAAGGATCTCTCCAAAGAATTCTTAGGATTAGGACATAAAGAAGGGACAACAATTTCTCTACTAATGTTGTTAGAATTCACAACCTTAGGTAAAAATTGAAAAGAAGTCCGCAAAACTGCCTTATCCTGATGAAAAATCAGAAAAGGAGACTCACAAGAAAGAGCAGATAGCTCAGAAACTCTTCTAGCAGAAGAGATAGCCAAAAGGAACAACACTTTCCAAGAAAGTAGTTTAATGTCCAAAGAATGCATAGGTTCAAAAGGAGGAGCTTGTAAAGCCCTCAAAACCAAATTAAGACTCCAAGGAGGAGAAATTGACTTAATGACAGGCTTAATACGAACTAAAGCCTGTACAAAACAGTGTATATCAGGAAGTATAGCAATCTTTCTGTGAAATAAAAGAGCGGAGATTTGTCCTTTCAAGGAACTTGCAGACAAACCCTTATCCAAACCATCCTGAAGAAACTGCAAAATTCTAGGAATTCTAAAAGAATGCCAAGAGAATTTATGAGAAGAACACCATGAAATGTAAGTCTTCCAAACTCTATAATAAATCTTTCTAGAGACAGATTTACGAGCTTGTAACATAGTATTAATCACCGAGTCAGAGAAACCTCTATGACTTAGAACTAAGCGTTCAATTTCCATACCTTCAAATTTAATGATTTGAGATCCTGATGGAAAAACGGACCTTGAGATAGTAGGTCCGGCCATAACGGAAGTGGCCAAGGCGGGCAACTGGACATCCGAACCAGATCCGCATACCAAAACCTGTGTGGCCATGCTGGTGCCACCAGCAACACAAAAGACTGTTCCATGATGATTTTGGAAATCACTCTTGGAAGGAGAACTAGAGGCGGGAAGATGTAAGCAGGTTGATAACACCAAGGAAGTGTCAGCGCATCCACTGCTTCCGCCTGAACATCCCTGGACCTGGACAGGTATCTGGGAAGTTTCTTGTTTAGATGAGAGGCCATGAGATCTATCTCTGGAAGCCCCCACATCTGAACAATCTGAGAAAACACATCTGGATGAGAGACCACTCCCCTGGATGTAAAGTCTGGCGGCTGAGATAATCCGCCTCCCAATTGTCTACACCTGGGATATGCACCGCAGAGATTAGACAGGAGCTGGATTCCGCCCAAGCAAGTATCCGAGATACTTCTTTCATAGCTTGGGGACTGTGAGTCCCACCCTGATGATTGACATAAGCCACAGTTGTGATATTGTCTGTCTGAAAACAAATGAACGGTTCTCTCTTTAGTAGAGGCCAGAACTGAAGAGCCCTGAGAATTGCACGGAGTTCTAAAATATTTATTGGTAATCTCGTCTCTTGAGATTTCCAAACACCTTGTGCTGTCAGAGACCCACAAACAGCTCCCCAACATGAAAGACTCGCATCTGTTGTGATCACACTCCAGGTTGGGCGAACAAAAGAAGCCCCTTGAACCAAACGATGATGATCTATTCACCATGTCAGAGAGTGTCGTACATTGGGATTCAAGGATATTAATTGTGATATCTTTGTAAAATCCCTGCACCATTGATTCAGCATACAAAGCTGTAGAGGTCTCATGTGAAAACGAGCAAAGGGGATCGCGTCCGATGCTGCAGTCATGAGACCTAAAACTTCCATGCACATAGCCACTGAAGGGAATGACTGAGACTGAAGGTACCGGCAGGCTGCAACCAATTTTAAACATCTCTTGTCTGTTAGAGACAGAGTCATGGACACTGAATCTATCTGGAAGCCTAAAAAGGTGACCCTTGTCTGAGGAATCAAGAAACTTTTTGGTAAATTGATCCTCCAACCATGTTTCCGAAGAAACAACACTAGTTGATTTGTGTGAGATTCTGCAGTATGTAAAGACTGAGCTAGTACCAAGATATCGTCCAAATAAGGAAACACTGCAATACCATGCTCTCTGATTACAGATAGTAGGGCACCCAGAACCTTCGAAAAGATCCTTGGAGCTGTTGCTAGGCCAAATGGAAGAGCAACAAATTGGTAATGCTTGTCTAGAAAAGAGAATCTCAGAAACTGAAAGTGTTCTGGATGAATTGGGAATATGAAGGTATGCATCCTGCAAGTCTATTGTGGACATATAATGTCCTTGCTGAACAAAAGGCAGAATAGTCCTTAATCACCATCTTGAAAGTTGGTACTCTTACATAACTATTCAAAATTTTCAGATCCAGAACTGGTCTGAACAAATTTTCCTTCTTTGGTACAATGAATAGGTTTGAATAAAACCCCAAACCTTGTTCCTGAGGAGGAACTGGCATGATTACCCCTGAAGACTGCAGGTCTGAAACACACTTCAGAAAAGCCTGAGCTTTTACTGGATTTACAGGGATGCGTGAGAGAGAAAAAATCTTCTCACAGGAGGTCTTACTTTGAATCCTATTCGATACCCTTGAGAGAGAATGCTCTGAATCCAATGATTTTGGACAGATTTTATCCAAAAATCCTTGAAAAACCTTAATCTGCCCCCTACCAGCTGAGCTGGAATGAGGGCCGCACCTTCATGCGGACTTAGGGGCAGACTTTGGTTTCCTAAATGGCTTGGATTTGTTCCAATTTGAGGAAGGCTTCCAACTGGAAGCAGATTCCTTGGGAGGAGGATTGAGTTTTTGTTCCTTATTCTGACGAAAGGAACGAAAACAGTTAGAAGCCTTAGATTTACCCTTAGGTTTTTTTTTTTTTTTTTCAAAAAAGCTTTATTGAAAGGTATTCAAAAGGTTACAAGTTTTTCAAATTTTGCAAAGATGCATGTGAAAACATAGTTATGCGGTCAATACATTGCAAATAGCGATGTCTAACAATAACATGTGAGAACCATTCTTCCCCTAGCTCCCCTAAACATGATAAATTACTGGCCGCTCATAGAACATGTGGAGTTTTAGCTCCAAAGGGATCAGAACACAGGTCAATGTGCACTTGTATGTTAAGAAGTCCAAAAGTCCAGCAGTGCACTTTTCCTGGTGTTTTACGGCCATTCCTACTAAGTTATACATACATAATCTAGGATCACCAGAGAGTGAGAAGCAGAGAGTAGAGGGAGAGAAAGAGGAGGGGGGGGATTGTTTGGGGTTCGTTTGTGCAAATCTCATGAAGATTAGGTGGGGGGGATAGGTAAGTATGAGGGAGGAAAAGGAGGAAGGATGGGGGAGGGGGGGGTCAGTGGATGGATCAGAGGTCTGTGCAGTAGTCAAAGTTTCCCTACACTATCCGTTGTCTGTCCGTTGTCTGTGTGTCGCCCAGTTTTCCAACATCATCTCGTGTGTGTCCACAGTCCCATGTTGGATGTGGTGATATCATTCTAGGTGTAGCAGCGTATCTACTTGTTCTTGCCATTCCTTAAATGTCGGAGTGGTGCTGGATTTCCAATGCCTTGGGATCAGCAATTTGGCTCCATTCAGCATAATCAGTAGTAGTGCTCTACTGGCTTTACTAGGCAATTTGGGCAATGAGAGGTATAGTAATGTTTTTGGGCTGTTCTGCAGTGGTTTCCCCAGGACTAGTTCCATGTGATTAAGGACGCCAACCCAATAATCATCTAGCTTGGGGCATTCCCACCATATGTGTGTTGGTGTGCCAGCTGCGCCACAGTCCCTCCAGCATTTGCCTGAGGCCTGTTTATAAATCTTCTGTAGCCTGCTGGGCGTGAGGTACCACCTTGCTAGGCATTTGAAACTGGATTCCTGCACTCTCATGGAGATTGAGGCTGACTTGGTCACTAAAAAGGCGTTCTGCCAGTCCCCATGGTCAATCTCAGTTTGCCATTCCTTTTCCCACATTTTCGTGTAGGAAGGGAGTGTCTGGGCGTCATCTGACAGTAGCAGTTTATAGAGTAGTGAGATTGCATGAGCAGTCGGTGAGTCCTTCAGGCACAAGGTCTCGAAGGTGGTGGGCGCTCTGGTTAAACAAGGTCTGTGTTTATGTGTCACAATGTAGTGGTTTAACCGCATGTGCGAGTACCAGCTCATCCCCAAAAGAGGATGATCCTTCAGGATGTCCGCTAATGTCTTGAGCTTGTGTCCGTCTGTCAGTGACTTGATGACGTAGTTATTTAAGGGTGTGTCAGCGGTGGCTCTATTATCAGGGTAATTCCATGGTAATGCAGCATTGTGATAAGTAGGGGTTAGTGGGGAATGTTTGGTTGTTATATGCGTTGTAGTGTTTATTATCTTGTCCCAGGTGGAATAGAAATCTGCCAGGAGGGGATACGTTTTTGTGGCTGTGTGCCTATCCTTTTCTAGTAGCCAGGCACCTAGGCCTGCATTGGTTGTGTCTAAAATATCGCAGTCCAGTCGTATCCATTCTTTGTTGGGGTCATTTGAGCACCAGTCCAGCAATCTACCCAGTGTGATTGCTTGTTTATATGTTAGTATGTTTGGGACCCCCAAGCCCCCCCTGTCCCTAGGTAAGTACAGAGTTCTCCTGGCTACCCTTGGTCTGATCCCTCCCCAGATATATTGTTCGATTAAATTTTGCATTTTTTGTAGAAAGTTCCTTGGAAGGGGAATTGGTGTTGTTTGGAGGATATAAAGCAGTCGGGGTAACACGTTCATTTTGACGACATTTATTCGTCCTAGCCAAGAGATGGATTTATTCTTCCATCTAGACAGATCTGCCATCAGCGTGGTTTCTAAGCTCTTGTAATTTTCTCGGAATACAGTCTGAGCATCCGGGGAGATGTATATCCCCAGATACTTCAGACTGTCTCGTTTGAGTCTCAGGGGGCAGGCACCTAATGTTGTAGTCAAGTCTTCTATGTTGTATGTGATGTTCAATATTTCTGATTTGGCTACGTTAAGGTGGAAGTTAGATAGTTGTCCGTACTCACTAAAGATGTCTATTACCCTAGGGAGGGAAGTCTCTATGTCAGTAAGTGTCAATAGGACGTCGTCGGCGTATAGAGCCAACTTGTGTATGTTTGATTTAGTTTTAATTCCCGAGATCTGGGGGTCTTCTCTAATTTTCTGCGCCAATGCCTCAATTGAAATAGCAAAGAGAATCGGCGAAAGTGGGCATCCCTGCCTGGTCCCATTTCTAATATGAAATCTGTCTGATAGGAGGCCATTAACTTTTACCCTAGCGGAGGGATTTTCATAGAGAGTAAAAATCTGTTTAATGAAGGTATCACTAAACTTCATTCTAGCTAGTACCGCTTTTAGGAAGGACCAGTGTACCCGGTCGAACGCTTTTTCGGCGTCCGTCGAGACCAGTATAAGGGGTGTATGCTGATGCTGCGCGTGCGATACGAGCTGTAACACTTTCAGTGTGTTGTCGCGCGCCTCTCTCCCGGGTACGAAACCCACTTGGTCTGGGTGTATCAGCGTGGGCAAGATCCGATTGATTCTGTTAGCTAATACCTTTGCGTAGATTTTTACATCCACGTTAAGGAGCGAGATCGGGCGGAAGTTCTCTGGTCTATCCGGGGTCTTACCCTGTTTGGGGAGGACAGTGATGTTTGCCTCAAGCATCTGTTCTGTGAAGCCACCCTCTTTTAACAGTGAATTAAACAGGAGTGTGAGAGGGGTTAGTAAGTGATGTATGAAGTCTTTGTAGAATTTTACCCCCAGTCCGTCGGGCCCGGGGCTCTTTCCATTTGGCATGCTCTTGATGGCTAGTTTAACCTCGTCAGCTGTTATCGGTCTGTCAAGTTGCTCCGAGTCCTTATGAGAGAGTGTGGGAAGTTGTATGTCTCTTAGGTATGTGTCTATGTTTGATTGTGTGCTGTTGTTCGTGATGTTGTACAGTGTCTCATAATATCGTCGGAATGTCTCGGCTATTTTCTCACTCTCTTTTTGAATATGCCCCGATGCGTCTGTTAACGAGTATATGTGTGTGCTTAATTGTTTGCGCTTCAGCGCCTTAGCTAGAGAGGAGCCTATTCTGTCATTCATCTCAAAGTATTTTTGTTGAAGCATTGATGCCCTTCTCTGGTATTCTTTGATAAGGTGGTTATTCAAATCAGTCTTTACTGTGTTTAGGGATTTTAAGATGGTGGTAGATGAGGGGTTCTTTTTTAGTTCAGTTTCCCAATAACGTATCTGAGATAGGGACGAGTTTAAAAATTGTCTGTTTTGTTTGGTTTCTGTGGCTTTAAGCCTTATGAATTCGCCCCTCGCCACACATTTGTGTGCTTCCCAAGTCGTGGAAGTAGGTAGGGCGTCCAAAGGGTTTTCGTTAAAGTAGTGTCGTAGGGTTGTGTCAATTGCCAGTTTGTGCAAAGGATTATCTAACGTGTGTTCGTCGAGTCTCCACTTATATGGCTTTATGGGTACGTTTGGCCACTCAAATGTGCATTGCACGGGTGCATGATCTGACCAGGTGATTGGCAGTATATCAGCTTTGTTGACCAAAGAAAGGCCTAATTGGTCAGTAATGAGGTAGTCAATTCTGGTGTAGACATGATGTGGGTGGGAGAAGAAGGTGTAGTCTCTGGTGTCTGGGTGTAATGACCTCCATATGTCGTGTAGTTTTAGTGAGCGAAGTTGCGAATTGACAGTTTTGATTACTCTGTGTGGGATATTAGTTTTCCCTGATGAGGTGTCATGGGAAGGGACCAATGGTAGGTTAAAGTCGCCTGCTAGAACTAGTATACCCCTTGTATGTTCCAATATTAATTGTGTCAGCTGTTTGAATGTGGTGTGCTGACCCTGGTTTGGTAGATAGACGTTGGCTATTGTGATGTAAGAGCCGAACAGTGTTCCCACCACTAACAAGTATGCTCCGTTGGGGTCTTTAAGAACCTGGGTTGGTTGGAAAGGGATCGTATTCTTAACGAAAATGCCCACTCCGCCTTTCTTTGAGCAGCCCGAAGCGAGGTAAAAGGTGTTATATCTATGTGAGATGTATCTGGGTTCCCTACCTTTTTTGAAATGTGTCTCTTGGATACAGATAATTTCCCCTCCAGCCCTATGTAACTGTGTGAAAGCAATTGATCTCTTTTCAGGGCTATTGAGCCCTTTTGCATTAATTGTTATGAATTTAATAGGGTGCGGCTGCATGTTGCTGAGTTATAATGGGTCTAATTGGGTAGTGTCAGGGCACAACAAGTATTTGCTATCTGTTTATGTGCGGGTGTGCCGGGGGCTGGACAAAGTCTGGCTACTTTACGCGCCCTACTCTTTTGTAAGTCTGTGGGGTGTGTAGTTTCTAGGTCTCTCTGCTTTGATGTGCAATGGTAGGAGGAAGGTGGGTTGGAGATAGAAGGAGTGGGGGAGGGTAGGAAGGGAGGAGGGGGGGGTTTAGAAGGGATGGGGGAGAATAAAGTTGCAATCAGTTATAATATACTTACAATTCGGCTACTCTGCCGTGAGAGCTAATGTTAGATAGGTATATTTAACTCTAAAGGTCTATACAAACAGTGATCAATGACAATGAATAACTAGACAAGTAGGGTAATATCCCCGTCAATAAACCCAGCATTTGAAAAAGTAAACTTTAAGAGTAACATTACATTATATCACATACGACCTGTCGCCTGGATTCAGGAGCTGGTCCCTGACCTGGGCTGTAGGAGCGAGCAGTCCATTTGTTGATGTGGTTCTTCCACATCATCAGCAACAGTCACTAGCGAGGGGTGTTTTTGGGAGCCCCGCTCAACAGAGGTTGTGGGTGTAGATCTCATCCGGCTCCCCAAAGGAAGCCTCGAGGCTGTGCCATCTTTTGTTGAGGCATCTGTCTGGATGTGTATCTGCAGGGCCTCACAAAAGTGAGGTAAGTCATCTTGGGTTTTGTAGATAGCTGTGGTGTTGCCTTTGGTGGCGATGATGCTGACTGGGAATCCCCAGCGGTAGGCGATCTTCCTCTCTCTGAGCACTGATGTTATATGGTTCAGGTCCCTCCGTTTCTGGAGTGTTGTAGGGCTCAGATCTGTAAAGATCTGGATGCGGATGCCTGCATGTGTGAAATCTGGTTTCTGTCTTGAGTGTTTTAGAATGTCTTCCTTGTCTTTGAAATGCAGTAGCTTTAGGATTACATCTCTGGGAGGTGCTTTAGGTGGTGGCTTTGCCCTGAGGGCTCTGTGTGCTCTTTCAATAGCTACCTCTGGAGCATTTTCATCACCTTTTAACGTGCGGAACAAAGCTTGTAGGCAACCCTCCAGGGCTCCTGGGTGAATAGATTCCGGAATTCCCCGCACTCTCAGGTTGTTCCTCCTGCCCCTGTTGTCAAGGTCTTCAACCTTCTCTAGCAGATTGTATATGGTTTCTTCTTGATCATAGAGGAGGCGGGACATATGAGTGATGTCATTACTGGTTGTATTGTGATTTTCTTCTAAATTGGTAACTCTCTGCGTCACCCTTGTTAAGTCCCTTTTGAGGTCACCATACCAGCCCTTTACTTGTGAGCATCTCTTTGAAATCATCTTTGGTGCATAAAGATTTTAGATCTTCTTTAGTGATTGATGAATTATTGGCAGGAGCAGGGTCAGGGTTAGCAACCTGGGCCCCAGGCTGGGGGTTGGGTGCGATCATGGTGCTGTCAGAGATGTGTTGAGCTTGTTTTGAAGTGGATTCAGGCTGTTTTAGGAACTGCTGCATAGTTCTAGGTTGTAAGACATTATCCAGCTTGGCTGTTTTTTTCCCTGGCATATTTATATGGGATGGTGGGGGTTGGTGCAGGTGATGAGAGTGTGCCCTTTTTGAGTTATTATGGGCTAGAGGTATAGGTAAAAGTTCAAATATGTTTAGGTTGAGGCTTGGGCTGGTTCCCTCTATATACTGCCAAAAGTTGTAATCAAGTGATCTGCTCCTACAGCAGTGCAGCACTGAGACTTTCCAGGAGTTGTGGCTGTCTTGGGAGTGAAGGATGGTGCTGCTTATTGTGATAAGAAAATGTAACCCTAATGTGTGTGCAGCGTGAGAGCTTCACAGAGGTTGTTGTGAGTTGTGTGATGCAAGCCCCATATACTGATCTGGTTACTGGCGGTAGTTTTATGATGTGACTTTATAGTGCCTGCTGTCTCACAGCTTATCTGAATGTGGCGGGGTTGCCCTTTCTCCCGCTGCAGATGTTTAACTATGTATTCCCCTGGGAGGTGTCTGCTCGCCTAGCCCCCCTGTGTTGCGATGGGTGGCCAAGCAGCAGAGCGGCAAATAGCCTGGGATGTCAATTTTCGCGGCCCCCACTGTGGATTGTCTCACCTCGTGGCTATGAAGCGTGCACTGCGCCCTGAAGGCGCTCCAATCTTGTGAGGCGGTAGAAGACTGTGATCGCGGCAGCGATTGTAGAAGGCCGTTGGTGGGGAACAGCGGCTGCTAGGTCCGTGTGTAGCTTCTTATCTGATCGGGCCCGGCCCTGACGTTAATAAGGCCCGGGAGCGCGATGTCTTCTCCCTCAGATCCGTGCGGCGCCTGATGATATGAGCGCGCACGGTCTGACTGTAAGGGGTTTGCAGCCGTTGGAGTGTTGCTCCAGGGTCAGGGGACCATCACCATTGCGGTTAAGGGTTCATAGAGGCTGAGGTCGTGGATGGCTGCTGGGTTTAGAGACTTAGGGCCTAGGAGCTATTTCTTCACGCAGCCATTTCCCAGAACGGCCAAGCTCCGCCCCCTACCCTTAGGTTTTTTATCCGGAGGCAAAAAAACTCCTTTTCCTCCAGTGATAGTTGAAATAATAGAATCCAACTGAGAACCAAATAAATTATTACCTTGGAAAGAAAGAGATAGTAATCTAGATTTAGATGTCATATCAGCATTCCAAGATTTAAGCCACAAAGCTCTTCTAACTAATACAGCTAAAGACATGGATCTAACATCAGTTTTGATAATATCAAAAATGGCATCACAAATAAAATGATTAGCATGTTGCTGCAAGCGAATAATGCTAGATATGTCAGAATCCAATTCATGTTGCGCTAAATTTTCCAACCAGAAAGTTGATGCAGCGGCAACATCACCCAAAGAAATAGCAGGTCTGAGAAGATGACCTGAATATAAATAGGCCTTCCTTAGATAAAATTCAAGCTTCCTATCTAAAGGATCCTTAAAGGAAGTGCTATCTTCCATAGGAATAGTGGTACGTTTAGCAAGAGTAGAAATAGCCCCATCAACTTTGGGGATCTTTTCCCAAAACTCTATAGATTTTGCTGGTAAAGGATACAATCTCTTAAACCTTGAAGAAGGAATAAAGAATAGAAAAATACCCAAACAGAGTATAGTATAGGGGCGCTATCATAAAGAGTGTATAGTAAATATGACTAAATATATATATATACACAAAATATAATTATTCTCAACAAGTAAAATTAAACTTATGGTAAATTAGAAATAAATTTAGCAGGGTTATATACACACATTAATATATGAGTACAAAAAGTCCCAAATATACAAAAGATGGTCACAATAGTATCCAAGATGAGATTATAACGATATCTGGCAGCTCTCCTCGAGGTATAAGGCCATCCACATCAAGAAATTTCTATAAAGAAGCAGAGAAGGCGCCACATAGCATAATTCTGTGAGATAAACTAAGTAAATATAGATAACTCAGATGCACTCACGTTTAGTAAAGCATCAAGATGTGATGCAGGCTGGGCATGCCGGAACCTTAGAGTTGTCCGGTAAAACTCTCCTCACAGGCAAGATCTCCCCCAATGCCAGGTGGTGATCACAGGATAATGGTATTGTTTGATTCAGGTGTTTTGTCAACTCCAGCAATATCAGGTGTAAATACCATGCAGGAATGTCCAGACAAACAAGGTAGCAAGTGGTATAAAATAAAAGTGTTTATTTTAACACATTTAAAAACACAGCAACGCGTTTCTCAGTATCCAGTACTGTTTCCTAAACGTGAGTGCATCCGAGTTATCTATATTTACTTGATTTATCTCACAGAATGATACTATGTGGCGCCTTCTCTGCTTCTTTAAAGAAGGAATAAAGGAAGTACCTGGCTTATTCCATTCCCTAGAAATCATATCAGAAATAGCCTCAGGAATGGGAAAAACACCTGGGGAAACCACAGGAGGTTTAAAAACAGCATTTAAACGTTTATTAGACTTAACGTCAATAGGACTGGTTACCTCAATATCCAAAGTAATTAACACTTCTTTTAATAAAGAATGCATATACTCTATTTTAAATAAATAAGTAGATTTGTCAGTGTCAATATCTGAGGAAGGATCTTCTGTTTCAGATAGATCCTCATCAGAAGAGGATGAATTATTATGTTGTTGGTCATTTGAAATTTCATCAGCTAAATGAGAAGCTTTAAAAGACCTTTTACGTTTATTAGAAGTTGGAAATGCAGACAAAGCCTTCATAATAGATTCAGAAACAAATTCTTTAAAATTAACAGGTATATCATGCACATTAGAAGTTGAAGGAACTGCAACTGGCAATGTACTATTACTGATAGAAACACTATCTGCATGTAAAAGTTTATCATGACAACTATTACAAATGACTTTCGGTGGAATAATTTCTACCATTTTACAACAAATGCACTTAGCTTTGGTAGAACCGATGTCAGGCAGCAATGTTCCAGCAGAAACTTCAGAGACAGGATCGGATTGGGACATCTTGCTCAATGTAAAAGAAAAAACAACATATAAAGCAAAATTATCTTATTTCCTTAAATGACAGTTTCAGGAATGGGAAAAAATGCAAAAGCATAGGCCTCTTGATAGAGAAGAAAGCAGGAAGCAAACATGAATGGGGTATTGAAATAATGAAAAAAAATGACCGAAATGACACACTTGCGTCACTAATGACGCCGCCGTGTGAAAGGTCTCAGCGTCACGTATGACGCCGGAAATGACGAAGTTGCGTCATAAACGTATCTTTTTCGCGCCAAAAAAAGTTTGCGCCAAAAATGACGCAATATAGTCTAGCATTTGACGCACCCGCGGGCCTAACACCCGCAATTGCAAAAAGTAGTCAAATTGAAAAAAAAGACTAAACCTCAGGTAAGAAATAAATTTCTTAAAGTGTTTATATTCCCAAATATGAAACTGACAGTCTGCAGAAGGAAATACATGAACCTGACTCATGGCAAATATAAGTACAATACATATATTTAGAACTTTATATAATTTGCATAAAGTGCCAAACCATAGCTGAGGTGTCTTAAGTAATAAAAACATACTTACCCAAAGACACCCATCCACATATAGCAGATAGCCAAACCAGTACTAAAACAGTTATTAGTAGAGGTAATGGTAAATTGAGAGTATATCGTCGATCTGAAAAGAGAGGTAGGAGATGAATCTCTACGACCGATAACAGAGAACCTATGAAATAGACCCCCGTTAGGGAAATCATCGTATTCAAATAAGTGATACTCCCTTCACGTCCCTCTGACATTCGCTGTACTCAGAGGAATCGGGCTTCAACAATGCTGAGAAGCGCATATCAACGTAGAAATCTTAGCACAAACTTACTTCACCACCTCCATAGGAGGCAAATTTTGTAAAACTGAATTGTGGGTGTGGTGAGGGGTGTATTTATAGGCATTTAGAGGTTTGGGAAAATTTGCCCCTCCTGGTAGGATTGTATATCCCATATGTCACTAGCTCATGGACTCTTGCCAATTACATGAAAGAAACAGCAGTTATGAAGCAGTGGTCTAAAGACCGCTGCTCCATAACCCTGTCCGCCTGCTCTGAGCAGGCGGACAGGAATCGCCACAATTCAACCCGATTGAGTATGATGGAGTTGATTGACACCTCCCTGCTGGCGGCCCATTGGCCGCGAGTCTGCAGGGGGTGGCGTTGCACCAGCAGCTCTTGTGAGCAGCTGGTGCAATGCTGAATGCGGAGAGCGTATTGCTCTCCACATTCAGTGAGGTCTTGCGGACCTGATCTGCACTGCCGGATCAGGTCCGCAAGACCTTTGATACATAGGCCCCTTAAAATGGCTGCTTATCATTTGATACTTCAGAAAACTTTATTAAAGGACCACTAAATACAGTAGAATTGCATAATTAAAGGGACAGTCAAGTCCAAAATAAACTCATGATTTAAATAATGTAATTTTAAACAAACTTTCCAAATTACTTTTAGCACTAATTTTGCTTTATTCTCTTGGTATTCCTAGTTGAAAGATAATTCTAGGAGGTTCATATGCTAATTTCTTAGACCTTGAAGACTACCTCTAATCTGAATGCATTTTGACCACTAGAGAGCATTAGTTCATGTGTTTCATATAGATAACATTGAGCTCATGCACGTGAGGTTACTCTGGAGCCAGCACTGATTGGCTAAAATGCAAGTCTGTCAAAAGAACTGAAATAAGGGGGCAGTTTGCAGAGGCTTAGATACAAGATAATCACAGAGGTAAAAAGTGTATTATAACTGTGTTGGTTATGCAAAACTAGGGAATGGGTAATAAAGGGATTATCTTTCTTTTTAAACAACAAAAATTCTGGTGTTGACTGTCCCTTTAACACACGCATAATAAAAAGGCAAAACAATAATACCTACTCTGATTTTCAAATTAGCAGTAGTTTTTTTTCTGGCAAATGTATTTTTTAGACCATTTTTCAACACCCTGTATCATGTGACAGACATGAGCCAATCATATACTAGTATACACACACTCTGTGAGCTTGTGCACCTGCTCAGTAAGAGTTTGTTCCCCAGAAAGTGTGCATATAAAAAGATTTGATAATGGAAGTAAATTGGAAAGGGTCTCAAAACTGCATGCTATTTTGTAATCATAAAAGTGTATTTTGACTTGAGTGTCACTTTAAGAAACTAAATGAACTGCTAAAATAAAATGTCCAATCTTCCAATGCCCTCAGTCTGAAGATGTATCCTGAGAATAGGCCTCAGTGTGGTCATAGCACAAGCTGCAGGCAACTTATGTTGAGATGTTGTGGAGCTGAAGCAGCCAGAGGGTGTGGGAGAAAACATGTTTATTTTTAGGTTTAATCTCAGTAAAGTTTAAAAGGTAACACCTGTCAAAAAAAAAAAAAAACCTGCTCTGTCAATATAGAAGTTTACAATGTGATTACCATGTCCAAATCTGGTAAGAGAATTGCATGGCACCTTAAAATGTATGTGGTACAATAAAGATTTTAAATTTGTTTTTGAGAAGTTCAAGTTTTATTGCTCCAAAGAGGTGACAGTATTAACAGCTTAACAGAAAATTTGAAAACTAAAATATAGATCTCAGGAAAACTATAAATAAAACCTCAGAGAATCTCATGCTAATATACAATTTTGTTCTTTAAAATGTAGCAAATCTCTAACACTCCCCTGTTGCCTAAAGGGCCATAAAAAGTAATAAAAAAAACCCACATGCTCCAATTAGTTAGCTGAAGGGCAGTAGATTCAGGAATAATTTGCAGGAGAAGTTCTTTAAAGAAAAGGTGATTGGTTCATGGAATAAACTTCCACAAGAGGTAATAATGACAAACACTGTGGGGGACATTAAGAATGCCTGGGACAAGCAACAGGCTATCCTACAAACTAGATACGTTTATACTGTAACAAAATATCGGGCAGACTTGTTGTTGGGCCTATGGTTCTTATCTGCTGTCAAAATCTATTTTTCTATGTTAACAAGTAATGCAAATTGGTTAAACACACAGTAGAAGTACCGCTCGGAACTTGCAGAACACTGCTTGTCCAGAGCGGAAACCGCCACTGATCCAATCAGCAGCACTAATCACATGACTCAGATGTGTAACCAACACTGCTGATTGGATCAGTGGCACTTTCTGCTTGGAACCAGCAGTGCTCTGTGGGTCCCAAACAGTACTTCTACTGCGCGTTTCACCCCCTTACAGGGGTCAAACACACAGCAGCAAAGGGATAAAAGTCTTAAAATGACATGCTGTAATAAATTAGAGCATGCAATGTTTTGACAATTGCCCTTTAATAGCTTTTATTATAGATGTTATTTCTGAAAATACTTCAAGACTCAAAAGATAGCAAAACACACAGCATTTATTTTTTTGTTTAACTCTATAGGAGTTGAGCACGTAACCAAGGAAACAAAAATTTCCCAACTACTTTATTTTGGAGGTTAAAAACTATATTCTCTCTTCATGAAAGTTAAATTGTTTTGCTTTTCACAATCTTCTCTCTCTTCCCAGATGAATTATGCAATCCTTTCTCAAGGTAATGGCACACAGCAGAATTTCTCATTGAGCCAAAATGTAATGAAAATTTGCAATAAGTAATTTCATTTACACTTGAGCTAACTGGAACAATTTGCACAAGTGACTTTAAAAACATTAGCTCATAATGGCCATTATTCTTTACCAAAGTATGATCATTATATGAAATCAGAGCTTGTACACTGACTTAAGGGGACATTAAACTAATTTTTTTTTTATCATGCGTATGACATAGCACTATTTAAAACATTAATATTTTTGCATGAAAAAGATTTTATTTAAAGCTGTTTAAATAAAGTTTAAAACTCATCCCTAATTGCTCACAGTGTGATAAGGACAACTCTTCTACTGGTGGACAGTGAAAAGCTCTACAAGCATAAAATTTATATATAAATATATGTTACTCTAGCAAAGTGAAATATTTTCTTCAGTACTGTGATATGCTTTAAAACGAGTAAAATAAGAGTGTAAACTTTATTGTACACAACAATTGGTCTTGTATACAATAACGTTCACACACTTTTATTTTACTCTACTTGCTCGGACCTTTTTCATTCTCCAACGATTGGATGCTAGCTCTCTAGTCATCTGAATTCAACATCCACTGTGTTGTCCCACATTACCCGTCGGAGGTTTTGACTCTGCGATTGGTGTGACCGGTTACGCTACCTGACGCACGGAACTTTGACATCCGGTGTGAGTCTTACGGGCGACTCTGTTGGTCCCGTACCGCTCTGTCAGGCACTCCGGTTGTGCCGCCACGCTTGTGAGTAGCCACCCTGAAGGGATATCCTGTTACTTTGTGATTTATATTGGCCTGTCTTGTCAATATTACCCTATGTTGGCGCCTCTTTTTGTTTCCGTACTAGGAACTTTCTGACTACCTCCCTCGTTATCAAGAGTGTGGCCTGCTCTCTCCGGTTTTTCTTAATAGCCTGCACCAGCGCACCTCCTAGGACTACCGATCTGAAAGTTGATGCACACAGCATAAATAAATCCACAGGAAAGTATATGCACTTACATGAGCATTTTTATATAATTTAGTTACAGAGTACCATCTTTCATTGGCTTATGGTCAAATTAATGTTTTCATATAACTCTAGATGTAATTTCCAATGATAATAGGCAATCAGGCTTAGACTTGCAGATACAACATGTAATACCTTCCTAATATTGCAGACTCTGGTACTGTCACAATGTATTATGATTGGGTCTATGGAAAAATAACTAAGCTTTTGTTCACATAAAACAATTAACAGGAAGCCTTGCCTATGCCCATTATATATTGACATGTATTTGGTATCCACAATGATACATAAAGGTATATTAGGTATCCAGTGAATCTCTTTCACAAGTATACAATGTTCTTTGTATGTGTGTATTAAGTATTGAATTTCACTTGCACAAAGAAAAAATCATTTTTCTAGATGTGTATTGTGGGGACATTTAGGCTAAAAGGTTCATTTTACAGTTTTATTTTTATTTTTTTCTATTCTATTTCTTCATGTTTTTTTCCAGTTTACACGAGAGCTTGTTCTTCTGTTGAAGGAACATATGATAAACTGAGTCAATGTTGTCTAATTTTCTTGATATATTTTATGTGATGTAGCTCAGTGTTTTTCAACTAGTGTGCCGTGAGAGATTCTCAGGTATGCCGCGGCAGACTGACAACAGTGTGACATTTTTTACATTTTGCTTGTTTTTTACTCCCAGTGCAGGGGTGTCCCTCTTTCAAATTTTGAAATATTGGGAGGTTTGTAACAAGCTCATCAGGCAGACATCATTTACAACCATGACATATTTACATTCATTCACAGACAATCATTATGATTGTTTGTGAATGAATGTCAATATGTCACGTATAGTTTGTAGGAGGCATGACATCACAGCACAATACATACAGTATGTGTGTGTGTGTGTATATATATATATATATATATATATATATATATATATATATATATATATATATATATATGCGCTGTATTAGGCTACAATGTGTGATTTTGTAAAATTTTGTTAGCAAATAGCTATGCACTCCAACTGGCACCAAGTCGGATAGCCAGCACGGCTATTGGCTAAGAGGTGGAAACGTCACCTCTAAGCGTTCTCCCGTGGACTGCCTGAGGTGCCCAGAGCAGCGAACGCTTCAAACAAATAAAGGAACTTTCAGCATCAAGTATTTTGAATGAAAGTCCCCTTTATTTGTTCCATTGGTAAATCCTAGCGTTTCATAAACGCTAGGATTTACCATCCATTTAAAAAAAGTAAATTATTTATATGGGAATTTTAATCATATGCAAACATTTCCCATTACTGGCAGCGGATAAGTTGGTTGAACAATTTAAAAACATACAAAAAGAACAGAGCTCTTGGCTTAGACATAAAGGGACAAGGAAATAGCTACTGCAAGGCATGTGAACATGTAGTAGCGTCAGATTATGTTCTTTCAACAGTAACTAATTACGTTTTTAGAGTTAACAGCTGTTTGAATTAAACCTGAACTTATGTCATTTATACTAAATTGCGTGACTTTGCAAAGCACAGTAAGTGGGGCTCAGTACAAAGGATGTTTGTTCACATATCAGGAAACATCGGTCACCTATTAACATTAGAATCTCTACCACACCACTTATACAACACTTTGAAAGCCACCATAATAAAAAGTTGTAGGTGGATGGCTATTGAAAAGGTTGGTTTTAAAAGGGGGGGGGGGAGTGATAGACTTGACTTGATAAATGAAAGGGAGATGCTTTGGATTTTTAAGATGTTCCAGAGAACCAAATGGTTTGAACATTGGGAAAAGGTAGGGAAAAACATGCTTATTCGGTTTTTATTTTATATTTATTAACAGTTTAAAGTTGGGGGTTCACATAGTTTGTCAATACTGTCATAATATATCATAAAGAGCTTAAAGGGAAATAATACCCATATGCAAAATCATTTAAAGTGATGCAGTGTAAATAAGCCCTAAACATCTCTATGTAAAAAGGAAGATATCTTTACCTCAAAATGTCTTCAGCTCACAATAGTTAGTGCTGTGTGAATAGATATGCTGTAGCTTCTGGCAGCTGCATGTTGAAAAAACAAAAACAAAAAAAACAGCCAATCAGCTTCATCAGTGCTGATGTCATACTTTGTTTTACTGTGATCTTATGAGATTTCACTGAAATCTTGTGAAGTGTCGTAGTAAACGTCCTTAAAATGAGGCGAAAAATAACATGACTGGGCTTGCACATGCCAAATGCACGCTTCCTTGCAAGTCCTGGGACTAGCATCCTGATTGGCTGCTTAAAGTCCCTTTACAATGGGATGTGGCTACTGAGGATATTTTGAAGTAAAATATCTTAGTTTTTTACATAAAGTTCAGGTGATATTTTCCAGGTTTCTTTTTGTTTGTTTTTTAACAGATATGCTGCATCACTCAAGTGCTTCAACATTTTGGTATCATGCCCCTTTAAGGTTAGGAGTTCAACGTAAAGAGGATATTATTCTATTTAATTTTAGAATAATTTAAAGGGACAGCTTATTAAAATATTAAACTTTCATGATTCAGATAGGGCATGCAATTTACTTTTATCATCAAAATTTGCTTTGTTCATTTGGAATTCTTTGTTGAAAGCTAAACCTAGGTAGGCTTATAAACGGATTTCTAAGCCGTTGAAGGCTGCCCTTTATCTCAGTGCATTTTGACAGTTTGCCGCAGCAAGACAGTGCTAGTTTTTGTCTGCCATATAGATAACATTGTGCTCACTCCTGTGGAGTTATTTAGGAGTCAGCACTGATTGGCCAAAATGGAAGTCTGTCAAAAGAACTGAAATAAGGGGCAGTTTGTAGAGGCTTAGATACAGGGAAATCACAGAGGTAAAACATATATTAATATAACAGTGTTGGTTATGCAAAACTGGGGAATAGGTAATAAAAGAATGATCTACCTTTTTAAACAATAACAATTGTAGAGTAGACTGTCCCTTTAATGATTTATACCTCTAAATATATATCAGTACTATTAATAGCTGCTTGAATAAGATTACAACACTATGGAAGTACATAATGAGAGTGCCTTTTGCTTATACATAGTTACATAAGTTATAATGTTTAGGGGTTACAACTATTTTTATTGTAGAATAATTTTGTAGTCTTAGTACCAATATATAAAAGAGGATGTATATTTGAATCATATGTAAACTTCTCTATATTCTGAATTTTCAAAATACCAGGTTAATCACTCTTGTAATACTGGCAAGATGTGAAGTGGAGTAGTATGTTTATTAAAACGAGCCATTAATTGCTTTTAGCCAATCAGGTGACACCTTTTAAAAAGTGAAGGGGATTTGTACACAATAAAAGTTATGAGTACGGCTAATATGGAAACACACACACATAGGCTTTACGTCTGATAACCTTCTGTGCTTTTATGCTATTGTTATATGCAGATGTTTTAGCTACTGCTGACCTACATATAAGAACTGAAAAACTCCCCCCCCCTTTATTTTAATACAAAACTTTTAAAAAGTAAGTTTGTTGAAGTAATAAACCTACAATATTTTCAGCCACAAAGAAAAGTTTAACCACACACAGTGAAACCATTCAATCACTGAGACAGCTTTACTTATCAAATTGTAACCTGATGAAATTAAGTATTTTAGATGATGAAATTATTATAAGCCGGGAGCTATTTTTCAAAAAAAGCATTGCTACAGTCTGATGGCCTGTACAGAGAAACTAGTTTTACTGGTTGCAAGCTGTGCATTCCTACAGTGAGGTTTAGAATCATATTCATGCTGACATACTCTTCCATTCCTTAATATCCCCAAGCTCTACGAAATAGAATGTTACAGTATTCATTGACAAATGACTCATTTACATTATGGTTAAACACTTCAAAAAGTTTAAATACATAGTTCTGTGATTTGAATTAAAAATGTCAGAAAGTTTAAACGGACAGTCAACTCAAATTTTTTTATTGTTTAAAAAGAAAGACAACGCCTTTACTACCCATTCCCCAGCTTTGCATGACCAACATTGTTATATTAATATATCTATAACCTTTAAACCTCTATATTTCTGTCTGTTTCTAAGTCACTAAAGACAGCCCCATGATCACGTGCTTTTTTTTTATTAGCTTTCACAACAAGATAGTGCTAGTTCATGTGAGCCATATAGATAACTGTGCTCACGCCTGTGTGTTCTAACAACAGCACTAATTGGCTTAAATGCAAGTCAATAGATAATAAATAAAAAGTCATGTGATCAGGGGGCTGGCAGAAGATGCTTAGATACAAGGTAATCACAGAGATAAAAAGTGTATTACTATAACCGTGTTTTCTGTGCCAAACTGGGGAATGGGTAATAAAGGGATTATCTATCTTTTTAAACAACAACATTTTTTGAGTTGACTGTCCCTTTAACTATACTCAAGTTAATAATCTTTATGATGTCCAAACATTTAAGCTATAACAGATTATTGCTTTAAACATGTTGAATGGAGACAAAACTCCAGATTTTGCTACATTGTTTTCAAAACTGGCACCAGCAGATTTCACAAGGTGCCAACTGCAGGGCTTTAAAAGCCTTTACTTAGTTCATAACCACCATGTAACCATCAACATAAGCACCAAGCAAACATCTACCTACCAGCCAAACAGGCGACTGATTACATTGGGATAAAAAAAAGAAAACAAATGCTAAAAAGTATTTTTCCAACAGTTTTTTTTTTACTGCAAATTTACAAAGCTTTAGAATCTACCTTTAGTTTTGCTTTTTTGCCTTTGCAGTAGTTTTACTTGAAGACTCATTTTACATAAGCTGCATAAGAGAAATCAACTCAAAAGTCTTAAAAGGTGAATTTACACTGCAGTACAATAAGCACTACTCTAGAAATATCAGACTTTAGTAAATTAGGAACTTATGGAAACGTGAAGCTGTACCAATTCACTACAAAGGTTTTGGCATCACTGATCCTCCTGAACAGTGCTACCCAACCTTTTAGGATTTGGGACTCCCATTGCATAATTCTTGTGCTGCCACTTATTTTAAATTTAAAGGGACATTCTGGTCAAAATTTAAATGCACATCGATTAATTACATTTTGGATAGAAACATATTTGCAATATACATGCATGGTCAAAAAGGCTTCTTTTACAAGTTATTGTTTTAAACCTAACATTTTTTCTCTGCACGTGCATGTGAAGCATAGCTAGACAATCTTATTACACCTGCTTTTGAAATACTGCAGCTCCTCAGACAGCCAGTGAGACTTCTATCGTATCAGCAATTAAAAAATTAAGTCATTACCAGATGCTACAAGCACCAGCTCGCTTAGCAAGTGCTGTGTTTGACAAAATGCTGGTGCATGGTGCATACTTAAATATACTTTTCAAACAGCTATAGCTTTTATTAGAAGCATTTTTTCTAATACATGCATATTACAAAAGTTCATAATTCAAACAATAAATGCATCCACATGGATTCCAAGTTTGGCTGGAATGTCCCTTTAAGTGACATCTTGAGGACTCCACAAACATGAATTAAAATAAATATACTGTGAAGAAAAGAAGAAGTATATATAAGCAACTGCATCTCTACAAATAACCTGGAAATATGGCAAAACATACTATTGACATTTTTGGATAATTTGAGCCTCCGTCCAGATGACATGCAACATCAGTTAGATAGAGACTGGGGATAAAAAAAAGATTCTCCTGTTTGGAGAGAAATGGTAGTGCAGACTTCACAAGGGCAGAACCTGAAAGTCTCAGAGAGATGAGAGATGCCTCCCATAAAGCTCTCCGCACAGATGAGATGATCCAAAATGTTCCTCCAGCACTATCACAAGAATCTAGACAGGCAAATGTAGCTATACTTGTCTAAGGGGTGTTCTCTGCATTCCTGTATAAAAAGAGACAAGCCCAGTGAAAGAGACACAAGCCCAGTGCATTATAGCACTGCATGAGAGTTCTGTTACACTTTGAGCTTTGTATTTTATATTACTTTACACTTCAGATTGGGTCCTTTCAGTATTATTACATTTAAAGGGTCAGTATACACCAATTGTTATATAACTGCATGTAATAGACACTACTATAAAGAATAATATGCACATATACTGATCTAAAAATCCAGTATAAAACCCTTTAAAAACTTAGCTTCAGAAAATGGGAGGGACAGAGCAGTTCCCTGGGCTGAACAGGAGAGTTCCCAGGTTATGCCTGAAGCTCTCACAATTCTTGTGAAATTCTGTAAGCATTTAACACAAGCTGGTCTCACTGAATTACCTTGCCAGCGATATGCAGGTGAAGTTTGCTCAAAATTCACAATACACTTATTTAAAGGTACATTATACGCCTAAATTTTGTGTGCGCTAAAGTTTTTAAATGTACTATGTTATGGATGTAGGTCAATTGGTAAACTTTTTGAAAGTATATATATATATATATATATATATATATATATATATATATATATATATATATATATATATATATATATATATATATATATTATTATTATTTTTAATAATAAAGATGCATTTTTTCACATTACTCTCCAAACCCAAGCTGCTTGTTTGGAGACAAATAGTCAACCCTAGCTTATCCCCTCCCTTCTCTAAGCTGCTCGCCCCGTGACACTCAACAGGTTTCTTGCACTCCAGTGTGCATGTGAGGATTCCCCAGTGATGTAAGCAAAGACGTCTGCGGCACTGCAATGTCTGTTGCGAGCATGATAAAAGCTTGTACACAGTGTAGCCGCACATGGGTTGTTGTGACCGGGTTTCACCCTGTATGTACAAATGCTCATGCACAAGGAGAATGATGTACCTGTGTGAGCTCCGGCATGTAAACACATGCATGCTTGTAATAGGGACATATTAAAAAAACAAATTACCATATCCCACGCTATTGGACATGAGGCGTGCTGACGTGTGTTCAAATGGCTCTTCTCTAAGGGCGGAGCTTGATTGTGTCGAACAGAAGCTGCAACTAAATTAAAACATGCTATATAATAGCATAATTTGATCCCATGACGTTGTGATCATATTACATACTCACTATGGATGTTTCCATTAGCATTATAAAACGTTTTTGGCATACTGGTCCTTTAACTAACAAAAAAGTAATATATACTAAACTATAGGGAAAAGCAAGTTAAATTGTAGTGAAAACATTTCAGCTTAACTTGTAATTTGCTGCAAACCGAGACTTTATACAAACCTCAGGGTTTCTCCTCTTAAAGGGACACAAAATCCAAATTTTTTTCTTTCATGGTTCAGATAGAGCATGCAATTTTAAGCAACTATATAGGAGTACTATTATAATTTTTTTTCTCCGTTTTCTTGCTATCTTTATTTTAGAAAAAGCAGGAATGTAAGCATAGGAGCTGGCCTTTTTTTGGTTCAGCACCTGGGTAGTGCTTGATGTAGCCACCAATCAGCAAGCGCTACCAAGATGCTGAACCTAAAATGGACTGGCTACTAAGCTTTCACTCCTGCTTTTCAAATAAAGATACCGAGAACACAATGTAAAAATTATAATAGGAGAAAATTAGAAAGTTGCTTAAAATCTAAATCAAGAAGAATGTTTTTTTTTTTTTAGTATCCCATTAAGTGTAAAATAAAATACAAAGCCCACCACTTAAATTCAGCAGAACTTTCATGTCATGCTGTGCTATATTGCACTGGGCTCGTCTCCTTTCACATACAGAAATGCAGGGAACGCACCTTGGAGAAGCAAAGCAAAATCAGACGTTTTAGAATTTCCCTAGGGATCCCGCAGTGCTGGAGGATCATTTTATATCATCTCGCCTACACAGAGAGGTTTATATCATCATCAAGCCTATAGTATGAATGCATAGATCAGTGTGTAAACGCATTTACATCCCATTGCACCAGGGCCATTCTTTAATCACTAAGGCGTTCTGGATTAAAGGGACATAAATCCCCAAATGTTTCTTTCAGGATTCAGATTGAACATACAATTTTAAACAACTTTCCAATTTACTTCTATTATCAATTTTTCTTTGTCCTTCTTGTTCTCCTTTGTTGAAAAGCACCAAACTAGATATCTCTTAAACGAAGAATAACAGAATGAAGCACATTTGATAGAGATACACTGGAAACTTTTATTAAATTGTATTCTCTAACTGAATCATGAAAAAAATGTCCCTTTAAAAGGGACACTGAACCCAATTTTCTTCTTTCATGATTCAGATAGAGCATTACATTTTAAGCAACTTTCTAATTTACTCCTATTATCAAATTTTCTTCGTTCTCTTGCTATCTTTAATTGTAAAAGCAGGAATGTAAATCTTAGCAGCCAGCCAATTTTAGGTTCAGGACCATGTATAACGCTTGCTTATTGGAGGCTTAAATTTACCCACTAATAAGCAAGCATAACCCAGGTTCTCAACCAAAAATGGGCAGGCTCCTATGCATCATATTCCTGCCTTTTAAATAAAGATAGCAAGAGAACGAAGAAAAATTGATAATAGGAGAACATTAGAAAGTTGCTTAAAATTACATGCTGTATCTGAATCATGAAAGAAAAAATTTGGGTTTAGTGTCCCTTTAAGTTATTTTTCCCAGATGAGATGTATGTTGTATACATTTAATTTACAATTAAGTACTTATTGACAATAGCTGTATAGTATACATCAGCAAATAGAATAGCTTTCTTTACTAAAGCCTCTTGTCTGTACCAATACTAACTTGCTGGTTTAATATTCTGCCTATACTATAACACTGATGTCATCAGTCATAATTTGCTTAATTTCCCAACTTCAAAATCTAAGCTAAACAGAATATCAGTATAAGAAAATTACAGCATATTGTGATAGACCACAATGCCATATATAAATAGAGCAGTTTACAATGTATGAAGAGGTTTTATGTTTGTGAGTAAATTATTAGTTTTTTTTAATTTAAAAAGGGTATATTTCCTGAAAAAGGTTGTAAAACACGGATTCAGTATAATGGCTCTAACATTGCAGAATACTCAGCATTACAGAAAGCTATGATCAACTCACCACATTAAACTCCAAGTTTTTCTCCACCCACTCCTTTGCTTCTTTAAATTCATCCTTCATTTCCATGATGAACAATGTGTCAAGGGCATCCACTATAGTTGCTCCTTGGATATTACCTGAAACAGATAACAAATGCCACTGAGTCATGAAGCAAAAAAAGAAAAAAAAAAGCTTTTTGTTAAGACCAATGACTGAAAATACAGCAGCAGTAGTACATACTCATATACAGTACATAGTTACCTATAGAACAAAAACATTTAAACAAATATTAATTGCATGTTATTGTGGTGCAAGAATACATTTTGTAGAACAGGTCTTAAAGGGACAGTCTATAATAGATTTGTTATTGTTTAAAAAGATAAATAATCCCTTTATTACCCATTCCCCAGTTTTGCACAACCAACACAGTTATATTAATATACTTTTTACCTCTGTGATTACCTTGTATCTAAGCATCTTCTGATCACATGACTTTGCATTTATTATCTATTGACTCGCATTTTAGCCAATTAGTGCTGTGTTGTGCTGACTCTTAAATAACTCCTCGGGCGTGAGCACAGTGTTATCTATATGGCTCACATGAACTAGCAGTCTCCTGTTGTGATAAGCAAATAAAAAAGCATGTGGTAAGAGGCTGTCTGTAGTGGCTTAGTAACAGGCAGACAGAGGTTTAAATGTTATAAAATATATTAATATAACAATGTTGGCTGTGCAAAGCTTGGGAATGGGTAGTAAAGGGATTATCTATCTTTTTAAACAATAACAATTTTAGTGTAGACTGTCCCTTTAAGGAACATTTGATAAATATTGCAATGTAATTACAGTACATATTAATGTTTACATTCACAAGATATTTTTAATGCCATTTTAAAAGGATATGAAACAATTTTTTTCTTTCATGATCCAGATACATTTAGCTACCAATAGGCAAGCGCTGCTCAGGTGCTGAACCAAAAATGGTCTGACTCTTAAAGGGGCAGTATACTGTAAAATAGTTTTTCCCTTAAAAAGGGACAGTCTACACCAGACTTTTATTGTTTAAAAAGATTTATTTTTACCCATTCCCCAGTTTTCCATAACCAAGACAGTTCTATAAATACACTTTTTTACCTCTGTGATTAACTTGTATCTAAGCCTCTGCAAACTGACCCCTTATTTCAGTTCTTTTGACAGACATCTATTTTAACCAAGCAGAGCTGGCTCACCTGAACTCCACGTGCGCGAGCACAGTGTTATCTATATGACACACATGAACTAACACCCTCTAAAGGTGAAAAACCCTCAAAATGCCCTAAGAGAAGAGGCGGCCTCCAAGGGCTTAGAAATTAGCAAATGAACCTCCTAGGTTTAGCTTTCAACTAAGAATACCAAGAGAAAAAAGAAAAATTTGTGATAAAAGTAAATTGGAGGGGGGCGGAGCTAGCTGCCTAACAGAGGACGCATACACGGAGAGCTCCGCACTAAAATTAGTAAAACTAAGTTAATTTTCACCAAAGATCCCTGACCTATTGTTTTTTAAGGGTCAGTACTAGATACCCGGTCTTGTGGAACATTACCACCCTGTCGATTCACACCAGATACAGGTCTGCCCAGACTTACGCTTCCCGCAACGCTGGTCTGGGTAAAAATAGAGGCGGGTGCCTGCCAGCAGTCAAGAGGCTAAACGCTTAAGATCTACTGACCAACATCTCCGGAGGGTCGGGCCTCCGCGCCGGAGAGTGTGTTGCTTGAGCAGTGTCTCTGGAGGGACCTCGTCGGGTGCAGTGTAGGCGCCCATTCTCCAACCACTTACCGGACTTCATCTGGGGCTCAGATATTACTGCCTCCTTTTCCGGTTGCCGGGACTGTAGGGGGATTGGAGGTTGACCGCACCCTTGCCTTTACCTTCCGGACCGTCTTCCGAGCAGAGGGAGCTTGCAGGAATTGGCTGCAGACGAAGTGGAGAGAACGGCGGTCATCTTGCTTCTTCCTTCAGACCTACAGCCCACTTGCATTTAGATCACAGCGTGGAGATTCTGTGTGGCACTTGGGAGCGAAGGAGCCCAACTCTGCCTGGTTCAGAGTCATCAGTGAGCCTATCAAGGAGATCGTCTAGAACCCTCATACCTGCCTTGGCTTTGGGGTAAGACTAAAGGTGCTAATCATAACGCAAAACACAGCCCCTACTATACTGTCCTTATTATTGGAGCTCTGGGTACACTTAGCTACCATTTCCTCATTGACACCCTTGTATACACAAGTACCAGCGGCCCCCTTTCCCTACAGTAATTTTTGCTTACTGTATAGTTCCCAGAGGCTGGGGTCTGACCTGCAAGATTAATTCCAGGATTTCAGGAAGTACACAGAGGCCTCTCTCCAACCTCACTGGACACTAGGCAGCCCTCTTTCTGGGTGCACTACCTTTTTGCCAGCAGCCCACCTACTGTTTCCTAGCTATATTCTGTACTCTACTTGCATATTAGGAATAAAGAGGAACTCGCCAATTAGTGGATTTTCCCGCCATAGGTGTATAGACTCTAATCACTGCTTGCTAACCCTATCTCAGCAAGCACAGAGGTTTATTTATTCTTTTGCAATATCACATACTGTGTTCTGTACATCAGCTGGCACCTTTGCCAATTGGAACTTTTGGCTCCCCCTGTAGTCCAACACCAGAAGGGGTCCATTAGATCTTTCAACAACCCCCACAAGTATTGACCTGGACTCCCTAATCCCTACCCGAGTAGCATGGACTAATATTGTATTCACATATAGCTGCTGCGCCAGCATAGGTGTTCCTCGGCTGGTAGCCCAGGTTGTAGTGTTTTTATGACATCTGCCTTAATAATTTCTTTCTACAGGTACTTTTCGTTCTAGGTTACTAGCTGTTACGTCAGCCAGCCTGTATTCTGGATGTCACCCCAGCCGTGGTGTTCTGTATGCTGACTAACTTAATTTTTCAATCTTTTAGGGGGCATATTTACTGTATTTACTGTCTTTACAAACTTATTATTTAACAAAAGGTTCAGTTTAAGTGTCACAGGAGTGTAACTTCTTTGTGATTGCCCCCTCACCTCCCCGCTCCCGCCCAGCTTGTCTGGGTGGGTCACTCCCAACTCCCTTACCAAATTATTGGTTATATAGTTTAATCAGATCTACATCAGCTCACTCGCTGAACTGCCCAGGTACATATAGCCTACTCATTGTCAACAGATATAGTGTTATAGTTCCCCAATAATACCCCCGTGCAAACACCGACGGTGGGATACACCCCACCAGACATGCCTTTTTTCTTTTTTATCTTTGTGTGTGTGTTGCAGCCAGGGGGTTTCTAGCCGGCCCTCCCTTTCCGGCTCAACCTGTCTGAGTTGGTCACTTCCCCTTTTCCCTTCCTTCGTGTCATATCCCCTGTTCCCGGGCCGGCTGGGAGTTCGTGGGTTGTAGGGATCTCCTTGCTAAACTTGTGCCTGGGAGGTTCTTGCCGACTCCTGCCTCTGCGTAGTGGCTCCCCCTGCCTCTTTCTTTGCGGGTAGAATTCTGGTCCTAATCTGACCGCTGCAATGAGGGGGTAGGAGCCGGGTGGAACCTCTTGGCCTCACTCCTTAAGCACATGATCATTCTCGTTAAGTGTAATTATTGTGCCTAATTAAAATGTAATTAACCCTGACCGTCTAATTTAGCCATATATAGTCTTGTCTACCTAATATTTTGTTCTCAGGCTTGCTCCTTTGGTGGCCGACCGGTCACTCAGATACAACCAAAATATGCCCCACACCTCCAGGTGTCAACCCAGGACCCCTGGACCAACTAAGAAAACGGTTCTAGACCATTTTACGCAACCAATCAGGAGACTTGAAGAAGACTCGCATAAAGATCTAAGCGAATCGGAATCTGTAGACGAGAGGTCCCAACCTGATGTTGCTCCACTCTCCCGATCCCAACACTATATCACAGAAGAGACCCTTGAAAAAATGTTTGCCCAGCAAACACGTTGCATTACAAAGGAAATTCAAAGGAGCCATGCTGAGTTGAAGAAGGATATTTCAGAAATAGGGGATAGGGTGGACTGCCTGGAGAGAAAGCATAATGACATCACCATGGACCAGTCAAACCTGCTAGCGTATTCTGAGGCACTGTCAGACCAATTAAGTCAACTTGAATTTAAACTGGCAGATGTTGAAGACAGTGCCCGAAGGAACAATATCAGGTTCTGAGGAATACCGAAAGATGTCTCGTATGGACTTACAGAATTATTTATCAGAACTCTGACAACTTGTTGGATTCTACTGAAGGTATGACTACCACGATGGAGAGAGCTCACAGAGCCCTGTACCCAAGATCCGTCTCACAAGATAAACCTAGAGACGTCATTGTCTGCTTTCACAGCTTCCTTTTAAGGATAAGCTTATGCAGGATGCTTTCCGCAAACCATCATTAGCAGAGAAATTCCAAAATATTCAATTATTACCGGATCTGTCGGCTCACACACTGCAACATCGAAGACTGTACCAACCAGTCACTTTGGAACTTAGAAAGGCGGGCCTTAAGTACCGATGGGGCTACCCGGCCAAACTGATCATCTCGAAGGATAATCAAACTCACAGTGTCCTCGCTGGCCCAGGGGTCCACTTTACTTGCACAATGGGGCCTTACAAAAGGAAGTCTAATGGAACCTGCTCCTGTCAAGGCAAAGTTCAGAGCCACAGCACCCGATTGGCCTCCTAAAGATCAGCAGCCCAAAAGACAAAAAACGCAGCTATTGCAGGACTCTCAGGGACCTCCTGTATCTCCACGTTGATCACTAGAACCTACCTGGTGATGACTTCGCTCTCCTCTCTTGAATCTCTCTTCCTCCATCATAGATGGCAGGTGACCCTCAACATGAGAAGGATCTAAACCAGGTCTGTCTGAAACCAGATTACGGATGTATTCTGATAACTTGTTTATGTTTCTGCCTCTCTCTGTTATCGTTTGTGTTATATTAGGATTTTCTTTTTAAACAAAGCTGTTATCTGGCTGCATTGTATAAGTTTTCCTTAACAGAGTGCATCCAGAGCAAAGAGCTGTTTGAAGACAACAGTCAAATATGCAGTAGTGCTGCAAAGCAGCAGTGCATTGATTGTTTGGCTCTCAGATTTTTGCAAGCTCGTTCCCTAGCTTTTCAGTCTGCAAAACTGTTTTTCTCTGACTGTAAGATGTTCGTATGAGCAATGTATCTTTTTTATTACTACATTTCTATGTAAGACTAAGAGAAAAGGAAACAAATTAATTCAAGAGACATTTTACAATTACTTTTTTTGTCTGCAGCTAATTTGCAACGCAATTTTCAACTACTGCACTAGATTATAAAACTTTAAATATTGCTTTATTCTCCAGTTAACCAACACATTGCAATTGATCTGGTGCTTTAGTGTAACTGACAAATTTACAATTTTATTTCATTTAAAAAATGACTTGCAGAAACGTTTTCACTAAAAAAAACATCTTATTGCAGAAACTGAAGAAAAGTTCTGCCTTTGGGTACTGTAGGATGCCGTCCTAAGGGCGTTAAAGACCAGTGCTGTTAGGACGCCTGACGTCCTAACGGCATGAAGGGTTTAAAAAAAAAAAAACGGTTTATGACCTAGTTGTAACACAGTCCTGCATATTCTGTGAAAATCAAAATAAAGGACTTATACACACACAAATACACGTACACATATACACACACTATATATATACATACATATATATATATATATATATATATATATATATATATATATATATAATTTATTTTTTTGCATTTAATGACCTTTTCACTATATTATAAGAGAACGCTTAAATGGACAGTCAACACCAGTATTTTTGTTGTTTAAAAAGATAGATAATCCCTTTATTACCTATTCCCTAGTTTTGCATAACCAACACAGTTATAATACACTTTTTACCTCTGTGATTACCTTGTTTCTAAGCCTCTGCAAACTGCCCCCTTATTTCAGTTCTTTTGACAGACTTGCATTTTTAGCCAATCAGTGCTCACTCCTAAGAGATTCACATGCATGAGCTCAATGTTATCTATATGAAACGCATGAAATAACGCCCTCTAGTGAAAAACTGTCAACATGTGTTCAGATGAGAGGTGACCTTAAAAGTCTAAAACGTTAGCATATGAGCCTCCAAGGTGTAGCTTTCAACTAAGAGTACCAAGAGAACAAAGCAAAATTGGTAATAAAAGTAAACTGGAAAGCTGTTAAAAAAAAAAAAAAGGGCATATAATTACTACTCGACTGTCCCTTTAATTTGGTCACCAACACGAATCCTTTGAAATATTCTTTACAGCAATAATTATGTAAACTTGCAGTAACTCCATAACACATATTGTTCCTTAGGAAGCAGTTATATTTACAAGCAAGCCTCACAAACCTCAAACAGTTACAGATAAAGAGATAATAAACACATTGTAATTGCAAGAATGTTCTTTCTCTAACATACATAGCACTTCTCACGATGAGTAGAATGTTGCAGAAAATAATAAGTCTTTTGCAACTTTTCACATAGGCTGCTGTATCATCTGGAATTGGTATGAAAAATCCATGCAAAAATGTCACACAAAATATGTGCCTAGTCATGCTACTTAGGTTTTTAATGTGCTTGTTGGAGAATTCTATTGTAATCAACAAGGCAGCAGCACTCACAGAAAAGTATACAAAAAAATTCTCGCGTCAAGAATGATGCAATAAACTTTGGCATTTTGCGCCCTTGCAAGCCTAATTTTGCCCACGAAATTTAATGATAAAGCAGTCAATTTGAAAAAAAGACTATACCCCAGGTAAGAAAAATATTTTACTAAGTATGTTTTTTTCCCAAATATGAAACTGATAGTCTGCAAAAGGAAATATAGGTAAACCTGACTCATGGCAAATATAAGTACAATACATATATTTAGAACTTTATATTAATGCATAAAGTGCCAAACCATAGCTGAGAGTGTCTTAAGTAATGAAAACATACTTACCGAAAGACACCCATCCACATATAGCAGATAGCCAAACCAGTACTGAAACCGTTATCAGTAGAGGTAATGGAATATGAGAGTATATCGTCTATCTGAATAAGGGAGGTAGGAGATGAATCTCTACGACCGATAACAGAGAACCTATGAAATAGATCTCCCGCGAGGAAAACCATTGCATTCAATAGGTGATACTCCTTTCATATCCCTCTGACATTCACTGTACTCTGAGAGGAATCAGGCTTCAAAATACTGAGAAGCGCATGTCAAAGTAGAAATCTTAGCACAAACTTACTTCACCACCTCCATAGGAGGCAAAGTTTGTAAAACTGAATTGTGGGTGTGGTGAGGGGTGTTTTTATAGGCATTTTGAGGTTTGGGAAACTTTGCCCCTCCTGGTAGGATTTTATATCCCATACGTCACTAGCTCATGGACTCTTGCCAATTACATGAAAGAAAGTATAAAAATAGTACCAATGCTTCATGAGTACCATGAGTACTTTTTTCCCTTTCTTTTTTACATATAAAACCATGTTTTCGCTATATAAGCTGAATAAATTACATATTAAAAACTTTAACGTAAAGATCATGACGTTTACTTTTAAAACAAAGTATTTGACTGCACAGAGAAGAGTAATAAACTGTACTTTCTATGTCTTCCAATGAGATGAATACACTAGAGCTAGGAAAAAACAAAATGTATGCTTACCCGATACATGAATTTCACGATGGTGAGATTCCACGAGTCCTCACATGTGGGAATATTTCCATCATGAATACTAAGACGGCAAAAGACACCCCAAGACACCAGAAATTGTAATTCCTCCTGCTTCCCATGAACCTCAGTCATATATATATATATATATAGCCAAATAGATGAGGAAAATAGAAACCAGGAAAGAAAGCAAAGAAACAAGTGGAAAACAAGTACTGCCACCACCTGAACAAAAAGAAAGGGTGGGGCTCATTGGAAAGCATACATTTTAATTTCTTTCATCAGATGGTGAGAGTCCATAAGTCATCACATGTGGGAATCAATACCCAAGCCAGCCATGGAGTCCACAAGACCACCATGAATAGGAGGGCAAACAGTGAAGGCAGGAAGTTACTATTCAGGCACTTTGGCCCACAAAACTTTCCAACAAAGGCTGCATCAGAAGAAGAATACACATCAAAGTGATAAACCTAAATACAAGTGGGTAAAGAAGACCACACAGCAGCCTAAGGAAACACACGGATCAATAGAAGCCTCATTAAAAAAGGTAAAAGAAGAAGTAGCAACTGCTCTAGTGGAATGAGCAGCAATGTACTTAAAGGGGAGTGTTCCCCTTTATAAGCCTTGTAAATTAAGGCTGAGACCAGGCACAATACTGAGGCAGTTTGTTATTCAAGTGAGAAGCTATGAGACCTATCTCTGGCGAGTTCCTCCCTTATGACTGACATAAGACACTGCCATGATGCTGTGTGACTGGAATCTCAAAAAAGATTTTTGTCTGAGGTCAGGCCAACTCTGGAGAACTATGAAGATTGAAAAGAGACATGAAATCAATAATATATTATTATAATATTTTGGAGATCCGAAACAGACCGAAAAGTACCCTTTTCTTTCTTATTATAAAGATATTTGAATAAAACCCATAGTTTAATTCTGAAGTTGGAACTGGAGTATTCACTTCTATTAATTCCAGGTTTCTCACACAAGCCAAGAAAGCTTGAACCTTTAAAGGATCTCGACGTACTCAAGAAAGAACGAATATTCCCTGAGGAGGCCTTGAACAAAAAAACATTTAATACCCTGGAAAATAATTTACCCAGGGATTCTGAACAGATCTCTACCAAGCTTTTTTTAAAAATTCAATCTGCCCCCCACCACAGACTGAGCTGGTATGGGAGCTGCACCTTCATGCGTTCTTGCGAGCTGGGGTAGGCTTCTTGGACTGTTTATTTTTGGATTTGGAATAACCAGAACTCTGGGCAGAGGGGAAATCTAACTGAGCCTTAGATTTCCAAAAAGTACAAAAACACCCACATTTCTTATTCTGGGGCAGAAAAGCTCCCTTACACTCATTGACTGCGGAAATATTAGTATCCAGTTTAGGCCCAAACAGAGTTTTACCCTGAAAAGGGAGAGAAAGCAGTCTGCATTTGGAAACCATCTCAGCAGACCAATATTTAAGCCACAAGACTCGCCAACCTAAAATAGTTAATGTAGTATTCTTAGCATTAATGCAAATCATTTCTACTGCTGCATCACAAAGAAAGGAATTTTCTGTTTTCAGGAGATTAATCCAGAATCTCATCCAGAGATGAAAGATTATCAGACCACACAGCAATGGTAGCAGAGACAAAGGCTACAACTGACTGAAGGTCTAAACATAAAACCTGCAAGCTGAAAGGATCTCCTATAAAAACCTTCAAGTTTTCTTTAAGCTAACCAGTAACATTACAGATTACTTTCCCTCCCCTTTTTTCCCCTGGACACCACTAAGCTAGCTAGTCCTACGAGCCATTTCTACCTCCTACGTTCCGATTCACTGGTTTTCTTATAAAGAGCCAATTGCATAAATTGTGCTAACTCGAATATTACCTCATGCTACTTAAGTTCAACATTTAACAATGTTAAAAGAAATACAAAACCTAACCTTTGAGCTTTTGGAATATAGACAAAGTTGTTCAACTCATCGTCATAATCATGGACAATGTTCCCTTCCTAAGATTAACTTTTCATATATACAGGACTTCTTCAGACGCAGACCTAGGTAACATTTATGTAGATTGATGTTCACTATAAACATGGTTTATTTTTATTCTTTTTTAATAAAGCTCATTTAAAAAATAAAAAAGCCTTTCTATCTAAACTATCCTTTAAAGAGGAAATATCCAACAATGGACTAGCGCTTGGCCAATGTGGAAATAGGTGTGTCTACCTTAAGAACAGTTTCCCAGATCTCTGTATTAACAGAAGGGTGAGGAAACCGATTTCAATTTGGTAGATGGAACAAAAGGAATATTTGGCTTCTGCCATTCCTTATAAATAATTTCAGAAACTGAATCAGGCACAGGAAAAGAGGAAGGTTGCTTAGGTGTTGCCATAAATGTATCAATCCTATTAACAGGTTGCTCGACTAAAGCAGCACAATCCTCTACCTCTAAAGCAATTAAAACATCCTGCAATAATGCATGAAAATGCTCAAGCCTGAAATTAAAGGACATATCCTCTGTCACCACTTCACTTTCACCTCATTCCTCATCAAGGAGATAAAAGAAAATGACTAAGGATCATGGGAAGTGGGAGGGATTTAAAGCTCTGGTATGTTGGGGTGTCTTTTGCCTTCTTCCACACGTGATGACTTGTGGACTCTCACCATATATATATAAAATAATTATTTTCTTTCAAGTGTTGAACTACCATACTATACAGATGTAGCTTTAAACTACATAGTAAAATAGCTCTAAGCGGTTTAGAAGTGTACTAAATTGACATTTGCTTTTCATTGGCAGTATGATTTGTTAACTACAGAAATGACTTCTCCTAGGCTGCATTACACAATACTTGACTTGTCTTAAAGATGACTATTTACAATAACACTAAAATAACTCTTAAAGTACTAATCAATATCACAAAATCTATTTCAAATATGTTTCAAAATATTACTTAAATGGTCAAATCTGAACTCATCTATACACTGCTGTGTAATGATGTTTGTGTAATGATGTTTAGATACCATAAGGTAAACCAATAACAAATATTTCTTTTAGAGATCACAAGTATTTAAAATCAATAAGGTAATTACTTAGGTTGTTTGTGCTAGCTGGAGCCTAATCAAAGTTATATTTCTACTGTCAAACTGCCCAAGTGGAAAAGAATGAAGCCTCTGTCTGGGGTTGTAGTATAAAAGCTAAAAAAATGGAAAAACTAATAATTCCCTTGACATTTGTTCCAGTACAATAAATGTTCGCATAACATATGAATAATGTATCGTAAAAAAAAAGAATCTTGATTTTTTTGACAGCTCTGATCAATAATCGCACCCTCTAATATCAATGTTTTAGTAACAATTGTCAAAGTACAGTCGTAAAATAGCCTCTAATAACATGTAATATCTCCATACTGTGTCCCTGGTGACCCCCAATTACTGATTTGTTTGCAGTTGGTAGTCCCTATCACACTTCATATTTTTTAAATCTTAGGAGGAAACATTATTTCTTTCTCCAAAGGAAAAAAGATAAAGCATGCAATAAAAAAAACAACAACAACTTTCCAATGCATTTGTTATTACATTTGCTTTGTTCTTTTTGAAGCACGTCATTCACTAAAAGTGGTGTATGCAACAACGTTTGTAACAACATTATACATTGTTGAAAACGCAGCAAGTGGTAAAAAGCATAGAACATCTGCAATTAAATCCCCTACCCCACAGAATTTACATGAAACCCAAAACATTTCTTATGTGATTCAGACAGAGCATAACATTTAACTAAAGTTTTCAATTTACTCCTTTTATCAAATTGACTTAGTTCTCATGGTATTCTTTGCTGAAGAGTATAAATGAAAACTTTCCAAAGCGCCCGCTCCGACTGAGCATGTTCAAGAGTTCACAGTGTATACGTTTACAAGTCTGTGATTGGCTGTAAAATGATACAAGGGACTGACAAAATGAAGCACACTTTAAATGTGCCAGAAAAAATAAAAATAAACATCTACTGATTATTTAACCTTTTAAAGCCGTTATGCCGTTCTATTCCGTCATAATTAGACTGGGCTTTAAAGCCGTTATGACGGAATAGAACGTCATAGCTAACGGCTGTCCTGAAGCCTTCTGTGCTTTCAGGATTTGATCGCGGTCTGGAGGGCGTTCCTAGGGTTGTAGGGACGCCCCCCAGACTCGATCCAATAATTGAAATTGGTTTCAATTTGTCTACATCGGAACAGTTGTTCCGATGTAGGCACTTTAGCCCTGACACGAAAGGGTTAAAAAGCATCTGCTATTACTTTGTGGGGGGGTGAGGGGGGGTTATGCATTTGCTGATTGTCCTTCTGTATTTCATGACCCTTTAAATATTACACACGCACACGTAAACTATTTAACCAATTAATTATCAAAAATATACATGGAGCACCTATAAATAAACTGAGCTATAAATACACTAGGAACTTAATTCTTGGGTTTGTTTCTTTGAGAAATATTTAAGATAACTGTTTTTTATTAATTTTTCTATACACATAAACAATACTCTTACATTTATGGAGGTAAATAACAGTTTCATTTAGTCAGCAGCAAACGTATCTTGAGGAAAATATCAAGATATTTATTGTATGTTAAGGAATAGAACATTCTCTGTACTCTATACAAAGATAAAAGTTTAATCAGTTAATACTAATTATTCAATACACTAACACAAAGATAATAGTTTACCTCTTTTAAAAATGTATATGCAAGTGGTGTATGAAACGTACAGTATACTGATATAAATGGCAATTTCACCAAGTTTTAAAAAACGTGTGACACTATATATTTAATTCAAAAGGGTAACATCCTACCACATTTTTATTTGTCTTTGACAAATGATATCAAATGGATAGAAAAGTCAAAATTAAAATGTGCTTTAAATGCATTTAAATTTTAAATATATTCAACTACTATATGATTAACTCATGTTAAAGTCAAATGGGAGTGTGTGTGTATATCTGAGTGTCTGTGTGCTTGTCTGCATAATAATTTTTGTAAATGTTTAAGGGAGCCTCTTCAAGTGCGTTTCTGTGGGTGTATATGTGTTTATATGTGAATGTGTGCATTTCTGTGGCTTCTTGTCTTTGTTTTGGGTGCATGTGGTGCCTGGTTTAGTGTATGTTGTTTCCTATGTGTATATGGGGTCTGTTGGTGCTTGTATGTATGTGCATGTCAATGGGAGTCTGTATGTGGATGTACTTGGGTGCCTGTGTGTGATTATGTTGTGTGTGTGTATGTAGATGCCTGTGGCTGTCGGTAGGTTGGCATGTGAATGACTATGGGTGCCTCATATAAAAACTAAATGACGAGACATGAAAGAGGTCCAGGGATGCACTTTAGAATTAGAGATGGAGTTTTGCCTGGCAGCCAGATTCTCTAGACGCTGCACTGCCACCTGGGCCCCCGACTGCCAGAGCACAGCTGCCTCACCTCACAAAGCATTACGATCACTGTGAGGTGAGGTAGGTCTTTGTTATACAGTACTGGACTTTGAATAACACTTTTCCTTTTGCCTGAGATGAGTATTGTTTCAGATTGTTGCTTTTGTTTCATAGGAGAGTAGCAAGCTCAAACTACTACTTAATCAATAAAACAAGTGTAAATGTTTAGCATGGTTCATCAATATACAATTTTCACATGGAAGACTAGAAAATTCCCTGTTTACAGGCATTAAAATGTTATATATTTGGTTGTAATCACACAGTTAAAGGGACACTGAACCCAAACATTTTCTTTCGTGATTCAGATAGAGCATGCAATTTTAGGCAACTTTCTAATTTACTCCTATTATCAATTTTTCTTCGTTCACTTGCTATCTTTATTTGAAAAAGAAGGCATCTAAGCTTCTTTTTTGGTTCAGACACTACACAGCACTTTTTTATTGGTGGATGAATTTATCCACCAATAAGCAAGAATAACCCAGGTTATTCACCAAAAATGGGCCGGCATCTAAACTTACATTCTTGCATTTCAAATAAAGATACCAAGAGAATGAAGTATATTTGATAATAGGAGTAAATTAGAAAGTTGCTTAAAATTGCATGCTCTATCTGAATAACAAAAGAAAAAATTTGGGTTCAGTGTCCCTTTAAGGAGGCAACAGTATGTGAGACCAATACAAGTGTAAAAACAAAATTAAATATGATGCAAAAAATATTTAGGTGTGGATGTTTTTGCTTATTCTGGAGTTGGTGACTTACACAAGATTAATTATGACAAATAGAAGCAGAGGCATGCTATCCCACTTGGCTTCGAGAGATTGTGTTTACCCAGCAAGAAAACAATACTAAACACATATCAAGGATGTGTCTGAAGTCAAAAGAAGATCAAGGAGTGAGGATTTATATGGATTTCCTTCCACAATCAATGGACCTCAACTGCACTGAACATTGGCAAAGGAAAAAGGCAAAACACATTGTGGCATATCTAGGAACTCTCTGGGATGCTCTAAAGAGCTGGAATAATTTGGATGGTACCATTCTGCAACGCCAGAGACACGTATAAAAACATAACACATGGCATTAAAACACAACATAAATAAGTTAGAGTGACAGGCTGTAGATTGAATAAATATAGAATATATACATAAACACCACAACTTGCCACTCAGTGAACACTGATAGAATATTAAACTGCATAATGTGTATATCATTCTAAAAAGGTATGCAACATGTTCACAAAGGCTGCAAAACTTACTGTAAATACAGCTTATATTCATATGAATTCAACACAATGGTTACATACATTTATAGAACATCCAGGGTTATATAATGAACACATCACTTATAAATACCATAATTAAAGAGAATAAAAAAAAAACTAAAAAGTCAGTTAAAAATGGCTTATATTGGAAGAACGTGTGTTAACATTGTCCTTTTCCCAAATGTGTGTGCACAGTAACTTGAGACTGGTGTGTATGCCCTATGCCAGCTTTATTATGCGGCAGGTAGAAATCTCATTTTCTAAGGTGGTCTAATAAGGCCGAAACCGCTATCCTCTTGCTGTACCCTTCAATCTCTATTATGCCTAAAAGCTGCGTAGAGCTGCACTGCACTGCCATTATGGAATTGATGTTTAAAATTGATACAAGAAGATAAAATTGTGATGCATTTTGGAGATCATTTGCCTGTCAACTCCCAGAATACTGTGCTTCATTTGTAGTTTAGGATTTTCTGTTGAAAAATGTGCACCTGGCTTAAACAGTGATCTATGGTGTGTCAGCAAGCTCACGGTGGAGAGGGGTTTCCTCATCTTTTTACAGTAACTTATTTGCAACAGTGCCACATCCTTAAAGGGATAGTATAGTCAAAATTAAACTTTCATGATTCGGATATATCATGCCATATTAAGCAAGTTTCAAATTTACTCCTATTATCAATTTTTCTTTGTTCTCTTGGTATATTTATTTCAAAAAGGAATGTAAGCTCTACCCATGTGCTTAACCAAAAGATGGCTCCTAAGCTTACACTGTTGCTTTTTCAAATAATTATGCCAAGAGAATGAAGAAAAAATGATAATAGGAGTAAATTAGAAAGTTGCTTAAAATTGCATTCTCTATTTGAACCATGAAAGTTTAATTTTGACTAGACTATCCCTTTAAATGCATTTCATTAGTAGCTAGCAGCTGCTCAGAATCTTTAAAGGGATATTAAATTGTACTTTTTTTTTTTTTTTTCAAATGACATTGTACACTAGATTTTTCTTTGCATACATGTCTTGTAGATGATCCATTTATATAGCCCATCTAGGAGTGTTTGGTAGCAATGTATAGTTTTGCTTATTTTTTGTGTTGATTTTCGGACTCCTAAGCCCCAAAATGTCAGATGTAGACCAAGATCTACAGACTCCAGCTGCTACTGTTTGTGTAATCTGTCTTTTCATATGCAGGGAAGGGGGAGTGTGTGCTCTTCTAACTTTCTCAGCCCCTTTCACTGGGTGTCCCAGCTTAACCTCATCAACAGTGCTAAACTGGATGTTTCTAAGTAAGTTTTTAAAAGATTTTAAACTGGATTTTTACATCAGTATCTGTGCATATTCTTCTTTATAGTAGTTTCTATTACATGTAGTTATATGAAAATTGGTGTATACTGTCAGGTACAGGTTGACGCTTCATTCCAACCTCTACAAGCCATGGTAATGCATTTTTATAGACACAAACAGCATTATTACAAGAGTAAATAATATTGTCAGTATTCCATGTCACTGGACAGCGATTAACCAAGATGATTGTCTGATTAATTTGTTATACAAATTCATTAGGGATGTTTTACTGTCAACTCATGTGGCACTTTCCAAAGTTCATCTACTTCTTAATAAAAATTGCATAAATTAAGCACAACTCTCAACCATATTGGTTTACATACATTTCCTTTTTTTTAAAATAAGTAACTTTTTTTTTATTTTCTGTTCATCTGTACAGATGTACTAGAGCGGTAAAACTAAAACTGGTGTTAAACTGTCACTGTGATGGATGACAGACATTCCTGCTACACTATTTGCATGTGGCAATGACAGCACTGAACATTATGTTCTTTACACTGCTTTGTTTACTCAATGTATAGGAGATAAACATGCTTCCTTTTCATGTATATTCATTGTTGGTTGTTGGCAATGAGAGAATATCAGATGCAATAAGGAAGCTCTCAAAGTGCTGAGAAATGTGTTCCAACACCTCATAAAACAAGATCTACCCTTTCTAATAAAGGGTTGCATGTTCCCTCTAAAAGTTATAGGTTGCAACACTAGGCACAAGGTAACGAATTAAGTTTTAATAATAAAATACGCTTCTCAAAGCACATAAACTCACTCGGAATAAAATCATGAATGAAACAGCACATCCATTATTATTATTATTAATTTCAGGTATTTGTAGAGCGCCAACAGATTCCGCAGTGCTAATATATAAACTGCTGTTGCCCTGTGTGAAAGGAAACAGAGGACTATTCTGATCTGCCTGTAGCTGCTGTTATAATTTATATAATATTTCAGTGTCTCTCCTTGGGAATGCCCAAACGGACAGTTTGCAGAGGTGGGCACGCGGATCGTCGTGTGTGTGCTCACATGGGTTACCAACTAACAGCTTCTACGCGTTTCGCCTGACAGCAGACTTTTTCAAGAAGAAGTTCAGATCTAAAAAGTTTTCATAAGTCTATTTAGAACCTCTTGTAACAGCGCCCTCATAAGGTGACTTATTCTAACATAATTTATGTAAGAACTTACCTGATAAATTCATTTCTTTCATATTAGCAAGAGTCCATGAGCTAGTGAGGTATGGGATATACATTCCTACCAGGAGGGGCAAAGTTTCCCAAACCTCAAAATGCCTATAAATACACCCCTCACCACACCCACAATTCAGTTTAACGAATAGCCAAGAAGTGGGGTGATAAGAAAAAAGTGCGAAAGCATATAAAATAAGGAATTGGAATAATTGTGCTTTATACAAAAAAATCATAAGCACCACAAAAAAGGGCGGGCCTCATGGACTCTTGCTAATATGAAAGAAATGAATTTATCAGGTAAGTTCTTACATAAATTATGTTTTCTTTCATGTAATTAGCAAGAGTCCATGAGCTAGTGACGTATGGGATAATGATTACCCAAGATGTGGATCTTTCCACGCAAGAGTCACTAGAGAGGGAGGGATAAAATAAAGACAGCCAATTCCTGCTGAAAATAATCCACACCCAAAATAAAGTTTAATGAAAAACATAAACAGAAGATTCAAACTGAAACCGCTGCCTGAAGTACTTTTCTACCAAAAACTGCTTCAGAAGAAGAAAATACATCAAAATGGTAGAATTTAGTAAAAGTATGCAAAGAGGACCAAGTTGCTGCTTTGCAAATCTGATCAATCGAAGCTTCATTCCTAAACGCCCAGGAAGTAGAAACTGACCTAGTAGAATGAGCTGTAATCCTTTGAGGCAGAGTTTTACCCGACTCGACATAGGCATGATGAATTAAAGATTTCAACCAAGATGCCAAAGAAATGGCAGAAGCTTTCTGGCCTTTTCTAGAACCGGAAAAGATAACAAATAGACTAGAAGTCTTTCGGAAAGACTTAGTAGCTTCAACATAATATTTCAAAGCTCTAACAACATCCAAAGAATGCAACGATTTCTCCTTAGAATTCTTAGGATTAGGACATAATGAAGGAACCACAATTTCTCTACTAATGTTGTTTGAATTCACAACTTTAGGTAAAAATTCAAAAGAAGTTCGCAACACCGTCTTATCCTGATGAAAAATCAGAAAAGGAGACTCACAAGAAAGAGCAGATAATTCAGAGACTCTTCTGGCAGAAGAGATCGCCAAAAGGAACAAAACTTTCCAAGAAAGTAATTTAATGTCCAATGAATGCATAGGTTCAAACGGAGGAGCTTGAAAAGCCCCCAGAACCAAATTCAAACTCCAAGGAGGAGAAATTGACTTAATGACAGGTTTTATATGAACCAAAGCTTGTACAAAACAATGAATATCAGGAAGATTAGCAATCTTTCTGTGAAAAAGAACAGAAAGAGCAGAGATTTGTCCTTTCAAAGAACTTGTAGATAAACCTCTCTCTAAACCATCCTGAAGAAACTGTAAAATTCGCGGAATTCTAAAAGAATGCCACGAAAAATGATGAGAAAGACACCAAGAAATATAAGTCTTCCAGACTCTATAATATATCTCTCTGGACACAGATTTACGAGCCTGTAACATAGTATTAATCACAGAGTCAGAGAAACCTCTTTGACCAAGAATCAAGCGTTCAATCTCCATACCTTTAAATTTAAGGATTTGAGATCCTGATGGAAAAAAGGACCTTGTGACAGAAGGTCTGGTCTTAGCGGAAGAGTCCACGGATGGCAAGAGGCCATCCGGACAAGATCCGCATACCAAAACCTGTGAGGCCATGCCGGAGCTACCAGCAGAACAAACGAGCATTCCTTCAGAATCTTGGAGATTACTCTTGGAAGAAGAACTAGAGGCGGAAAGATATAGGCAGGATGATACTTCCAAGGAAGTGATAATGCATCCACTGCTTCCGCCTGAGGATCCCGGGATCTGGAAAGATACCTGGGAAGTTTCTTGTTTAGATGAGACGCCATCAGATCTATTTCTGGAAGCTCCCACATTTGAACAATCTGAAGAAATACCTCTGGGTGAAGAGACCATTCGCCCGGATGCAACGTTTGGCGACTGAGATAATCCGCTTCCCAATTGTCTATACCTGGGATATGAACCGCAGAGATTAGACAGGAGCTGGATTCCGCCCAAACCAAAATTCGAGATACTTCTTTCATAGCCAGAGGACTGTGAGTCCCTCCTTGATGATTGATGTATGCCACAGTTGTGACATTGTCTGTCTGAAAACAAATGAACGATTCTCTCTTCAGAAGAGGCCAAGACTGAAGAGCTCTGAAAATTGCACGGAGTTCCAAAATATTGATCGGTAATCTCACCTCCTGAGATTCCCAAACTCCTTGTGCCGTCAGAGATCCCCACACAGCTCCCCAACCTGTGAGACTTGCATCTGTTGAAATTACAGTCCAGGTCGGAAGCACAAAAGAAGCCCCCTGAATTAAACGATGGTGATCTGTCCACCACGTTAGAGAGTGTCGTACAATCGGTTTTAAAGATATTAATTGAGATATATTTGTGTAATCCCTGCACCATTGATTCAGCATACAGAGCTGAAGAGGTCGCATGTGAAAACGAGCAAAGGGGATCGCGTCCGATGCAGCAGTCATAAGACCTAGAATTTCCATGCATAAGGCTACCGAAGGGAATGATTGTGACTGAAGGTTTCGACAAGCTGAAATCAATTTTAGACGTCTCTTGTCTGTCAAAGACAGAGTCATGGACACTGAATCTATCTGGAAACCCAGAAAGGTTACCCTTGTCTGAGGAATCAATGAACTTTTTGGTGAATTGATCCTCCAACCATGATCTTGAAGAAACAACACAAGT
>NC_069502.1:670153261-670155761 GCF_027579735.1 Bombina bombina | reverse complement strand
ATGAAATATAAGTCTTCCAGACTCTATAATATATCTCTCGAGATACAGATTTACGAGCCTGTAACATAGTATTAATCACGGAGTCAGAGAAACCTCTATGACCAAGAATCAAGCGTTCAATCTCCATACCTTTAAATTTAAGGATTTCAGATCCGGATGGAAAAAAGGACCTTGTGACAGAAGGTCTGGTCTTAACGGAAGAGTCCATGGCTGGCAAGATGCCATCCGGACAAGATCCGCATACCAAAACCTGTGAGGCCATGCCGGAGCTATTAGCAGAACAAACGAGCATTCCCTCAGAATCTTGGAGATTACTCTTGGAAGAAGAACTAGAGGCGGAAAGATATAGGCAGGATGATACTTCCAAGGAAGTGATAATGCATCCACTGCCTCCGCCTGAGGATCCCGGGATCTGGACAGATACCTGGGAAGTTTCTTGTTTAGATGAGAGGCCATCAGATCTATCTCTGGGAGCCCCCACAATTGAACAATCTGAAGAAATACCTCTGGGTGAAGAGACCATTCGCCCGGATGCAACGTTTGGCGACTGAGATAATCCGCTTCCCAATTGTCTACACCTGGGATATGAACCGCAGAGATTAGACAGGAGCTGGATTCCGCCCAAACCAAAATTCGAGATACTTCTTTCATAGCCAGAGGACTGTGAGTCCCTCCTTGATGATTGATGTATGCCACAGTTGTGACATTGTCTGTCTGAAAACAAATGAACGATTCTCTCTTCAGAAGAGGCCAAAACTGAAGAGCTCTGAAAATTGCACGGAGTTCCAAAATATTGATCGGTAATCTCACCTCCTGAGATTCCCAAACTCCTTGTGCCGTCAGAGATCCCCACACAGCTCCCCAACCTGTGAGACTTGCATCTGTTGAAATTACAGTCCAGGTCGGAAGAACAAAGAAGCCCCCTGAATTAAACGATGGTGATTTGTCCACCACGTTAGAGAGTGTCGAACAATCGGTTTTAAAGATATTAATTGAGATATCTTCGTGTAATCCCTGCACCATTGGTTCAGCATACAGAGCTGAAGAGGTCGCATGTGAAAACGAGCAAAGGGGATCGCGTCCGATGCAGCAGTCATAAGACCTAGAATTTCCATGCATAAGGCTACCGAAGGGAATGATTGTGACTGAAGGTTTCGACAAGCTGTAATCAATTTTAGACGTCTCTTGTCTGTTAAAGACAGAGTCATGGACACTGAATCTATCTGGAAACCCAGAAAGGTTACCCTTGTTTGAGGAATCAAAGAACTTTTTGGTAAATTGATCCTCCAACCATGATCTTGAAGAAACAACACAAGTCGATTCGTATGAGACTCTGCTAAATGTAAAGACGGAGCAAGTACCAAGATATCGTCCAAATAAGGAAATACCACAATACCCTGTTCTCTGATTACAGACAGAAGGGCACCGAGAATCTTTGTGAAAATTCTTGGAGCTGTAGCAAGGCCAAACGGTAGAGCCACAAATTGGTAATGCTTGTCTAGAAAAGAGAATCTCAGGAACTGATAATGATCTGGATGAATCGGAATATGCAGATATGCATCCTGTAAATCTATTGTGGACATATAATTCCCTTGCTGAACAAAAGGCAATATAGTCCTTACAGTTACCATCTTGAACGTTGGTATCCTTACATAACGATTCAATAATTTTAGATCCAGAACTGGTCTGAAGGAATTCTCCTTCTTTGGTACAATGAAGAGATTTGAATAAAACCCCATCCCCTGTTCCGGAACTGGAACTGACATAATTACTCCAGCCAACTCTAGATCTGAAACACAATTCAGAAATGCTTGAGCTTTCACTGGATTTACTGGGACATGGGAAAGAAAAAATCTCTTTGCAGGAGGTCTCATCTTGAAACCAATTCTGTACCCTTCTGAAACAATGTTCTGAATCCAAAGATTGTGAACAGATTTGATCCAAATTTCTTTGAAAAAACGTAACCTGCCCCCTACCAGCTGAACTGGAATGAGGGCCGTACCTTCATGTGAACTTAGAAGCAGGCTTTGCCTTTCTAGCAGGCTTGGATTTATTCCAGACTGGAGATGGTTTCCAAACTGAAACTGCTCCTGAGGACGAAGGATCAGGCTTTTGTTCTTTGTTGAAACGAAAGGAACGAAAACGATTGTTAGCCCTGTTTTTACCTTTAGATTTTTTATCCTGTGGTAAAAAAGTTCCTTTCCCACCAGTAACAGTTGAAATAATAGAATCCAACTGAGAACCAAATAATTTGTTTCCCTGGAAAGAAATGGAAAGTAGAGTTGATTTAGAAGCCATATCAGCATTCCAAGTCTTAAGCCATAAAGCTCTTCTGGCTAAGATAGCCAGAGACATAAATCTAACATCAACTCTAATAATATCAAAAATGGCATCACAGATGAAATTATTAGCATGCTGGAGAAGAATAATAATATCATGAGAATCACGATTTGTTACTTGTTGCGCTAGAGTTTCCAACCAAAAAGTTGAAGCTGCAGCA